>NC_092872.1:751257951-751502784 GCF_028372415.1 Notamacropus eugenii
TTCTTTGTCCAGAGAAATTTTATTATTTTTTCTAGTTCTATAAAATCTTTTTTTGGTAGTTTGATTGGTATATTGCTAAATAAGTAAAATATTTTAGGCAGAATTGTCATTTTGATCATTTTGGCTAGACCTACCCATTAGCAATTATTATTTTTTAGTTGTTTAGATTTGACTTTATTTGTGTGAATAATGTTTTGTAATTTTGTTCCTATATTTGCTGAATGTATCTTGATAAGTAGACTCCTATATATATCTATATCTATATATAGGATGATGACTTACATAGATTTGTTTTATATCTTGCAACTTTGCTTAAATTGTCAATTATTCCGATGAGTTCTTAGTTGATTCTCTAGGATTCTTTGAGTATGCCATCCTATTCAGTGCAGAGTGATCATTTTATTTACTCATTGTTTATTCTAATTTCTTCAATTTCTTTTCTTTATCTTATTGCTATAGGTAGCATTTCTAGTACTATATTGAATAATGGTGGTGATAATGGGCATCTTTGCTTCACACCCCTCATCTTGTTGGGAAGGCTTCTGGTTTATCCTCATTACAAATTATGCTTGCTGATGGTTTCAGAGAGACACTACTTATCATTTTAAGGAAAGCTCCATTTATCCCTATGATCTTGTGTGTGTATGTGTGTGTGTGTGTGTGAGGGTGTGTTTTAAATAAGGAAAGCTACTCATTTATTCTATTTCTGACCTTTGGGGCAGGAAGAACCAGCCTAATCTCAGTTCTATATCATAGGCTTAAATCAAACACTTGGATTTGGCCATCCATAGCCCAAGATCATGGAGAATTGAGGAAGCACTGCTGTTGTCCTAATGTCACCCTAATTTTCATAAAATGGAAAGAGGATGGCACTTGTGAATGCTACAGCACTGGGCTGGATTTTGATTCTGAAGAGGGGTGAGCAGGAGGTGGGAGGAGAAGGAATGCATTATTAAAGGGATGGTTTGAGGAGGTTTAGAAAAGGAAACCATGATACCAAAGAGCCAGCATGCTTTTGTCCAGAATAGGTTATGCCAGGTAACTTTATATCCATTTTTGTAAAGATTCCTAGACTGATAAATTGAGGCAGGAGATAGATTATACTACAAATTAGAGGTGCCAGACATGTCTGCCACAACCACAATACACCTGAGTGTCTCTAGAACCAGATTAAAATGCACTTGGGAAAAATTTAGCAAGATAAATAAAATAGAATATAAATACTGTAGATATGTAGTTTTCTAAGTCAGTATGTTAATGCAGATATCCTTATGCAACGCTTAGTGGTTCCCCATTTCTACTTCAGTTTAACATTACTGCTATACAAATAGGTTATGTCAACGTGCAGGTCTATTACGGCATTTCATGGAATCTCTCTCCCTCCCTCCCTCCCTCTCTCTGTAGAAGACAGAGAGAGGCAGGCCAGATAATAGTATATTTAGGTCACTTTGAAATTGGTTGAATGCCAGACTAAGAAGGGGATCTCTAATGGAGTGCTCTGAGGATTTGAACTTGGCCTTAACATTTATATCAGTGACTTGGATAATGGCATTTTTATCAAATTTGTAGGTGACAAAAGCCTGGGAGGCAGAGAAGAAATATTAGATGACAAATTCAGGATGCAAAACATGATCTTACAGACTAGAAAATTGAACAAATTCTAATAAAATATACCAGTGATAAATATGCCTTATCCTTGGGTTCCAATATCAACCTTACAATTTCAAGATGAGGTTATTTCTCTGAATTGGACATGGGACTTTTCATGCACTTTAAGGTCAACATGTGTTAATATGATATGGTTCTCAATCCCTACCCTCTGCCAAAGACACTTTTAGGCTGCATTGAGGGACACAATGTTTGGGACAGGGTGGCTGTTAGTTGTACCCTTGTGGCTGGGCTCAGATATGTTTTAGAGGGATTTCTTCTTCAGGTATAATTTAGGACAGATGGCCTTTGGTTCTCTGATTTTGTCCTTCTTTGGGTCTTCTCTTTCATGAACTTTATGAAAATGAGGTCTCTTTTCTCCAAGATTATTGTCATTTTAATTTTGAGAATAAGTTTCCTAATGTGGTCAGTTAAGAAGTCTGCAAGTTCTTCTGTCTCTTCCTCTACAGTTTGAAGGATGCAATTACATCCCACATTTATCAGGGTCTCTGTTCTTTGCCCACAATTGTCCCTGCAGAGGGAGAGCTAGAGCAGATGTCCAGATTATTGAAATTTCTCTCCTCATTACAGCCTTGCTCACTGTGATTTCCGATTCTGGCTGCTACATGTTACTTGTGTTATGTTTGCCCAGTCATTTGTTTCCTCTGGGCCTCAATTTCTTTCTTTGCAAAATCCTCCTAGCCCAGCCCTAGGGTCCTTTTCAGCTCCAAAATCTTTGATTCTAGAAATATTCTCTTGAAGCAGCCTCCAGTTCTAGAGGCCAAGTCAGGCTTCCTGTTGGTGCTGCTTTGAGCCTGAGAAGAATACAGAACTTTATCCCCAAAAAGAGTTTTTTTTTTTTTATAGCTGCCTTTTGTCTTTACAGCCGAGACATTTCCCACTCTCCTCCAGACTAAACCCTCCTTTGAGGTCCAAAACAAACAAAAAGCAAATCAAAAACACCTGATACAAAAAAACTTGCCGGTTAATATATGCAACGATGTTTTCTAGGACCTCTCCCCAATCCCACCTCTCTGCCATGAAGGATAAGGCAGCTTATTTTCCTTCTCTGAGACTTTTGCTGTTTTTTTTCTGTTCCCAACCCAACTTCCCTTTCACGCTTTTTAATTATGTTACTGTTGTGTGTTTTGTTTGCCTTACTGCTGTTTTCATGCTGTATCAGTTCATTCAAAACTCCTCACATTTCTCTAAATTCCTCATATTTATAATTTCTTTCTAAAAAAATCCAAGATATTTATATACCACTGTTTTTAAAAGCCATCCCTCACTCAAGGGACACTGACTTGATTTCTAGTTCTTTGTTACCACAAAGCATACTGCTAGGCATATGTCTTTTTGTATTGGATCATTGCTTATGTGTTGGACTTCCACTATATTTATACCTACCAGTAGGTTTGCCCATTGGCATCATTTCAATGGCCCCAAAGCAACACAGGTTGAATGGAAATTAGTAGGAGTACACATTTGGCCCAGAACACGCTGATCTCAGTTATGGCCAATTATTCCTGAAGAGGGACTTGGAGAAATGTTCTGGATGGTGGGCCAACACAGATAGAGTAAATGAAGACTAAGAAACTTTCAGGAAATCATAGCCATGAGGAATTAGGAAATGGCTTACTCCATGCCAGCTCAATCTGTGTTAACTATCCTTTGTAGAAATTACTCTAATTAGTGGTTTAGATTTTAAAGAAAGAAAATAATTATAACTATTTATAGCTGGACCAAGGATTGCTTATTGCAATATCAAGGAAACTAGACAATGAAGCACAGTGTAGCTGAAATCCTACCATTTTCCAGTTGTCACTCATCTTACTCCTCATTATATATATTGAGTTGAGCAGCAAGGCACTTTGTGTGTGCTTCCCAGCTCCCCATTGTAAGATTGCTGAAAGCATGGGCAGGACTCATTCTTCCAGTATCATTGTATGGGTAATGAGTCATGGAACATGACAGTCTTAGAAGAATTGATAGTGAAAATCAACCGAAGGGTAATGGAGAGGCTCATGGTGGGTTCAAGCAGGGGGCAATGCATTACAGACAAGGGATTACAAAAGAGACATGGAATTAAGGACGTCATAAAAATGTAGGAATCAAAAATAGATGGGAGGGTCACATAGGAAGAGTGGGGGCTGACTGATGATGCACTCCATTGGAATCTGTGAGAAGTCAAGAGAAAGTGAAGAAGGCTCTCTGCACGTTGGTTGGTAGAGGGAACTACCACACCACATCAGCGAAATCACAGACCCGTTGGAATGTTTGAGAAGTAAAGCAACATAATCCCAGAGTTAAGGAGCCAGCCTTGGAATTGGGAACTCTTTGGCTCAAATTCTGTCTCTTACCAGATGGGCAAATCACTCCAAACTTTTATAAGCTTCAACCCAACACCTAAGTTGTCTGCAAACCTAGTTTATACTGAGAAGCCCTTGCACCACAGAGTCTACTCTTTTCTCTGTGTTCCAACTGCTACTTCTCTTTACCCTGGTTTGTAATTGTAGATAGAATAAAATCCTTGTTAATTTTACCCTAAATTATAAATGGCAGATTTTCTTCCCATAACATCCCTCATTTTCCAAATATTATTCATTCTATGTCCACAATATTTCTCATCTACCCCCATTTTCTACTCATCCATAGTAAGTTCAGGTGGTCATTGCCTTTCTAAAGGACTACCTTCATTTGGCATTGAAAGTCCTTCATGATCTGGCTCCAACTGACTTTTCAGGAATGATTATACCTCTCTCTTCATGCACCTGATCCAGATGAATTAATAATATCACTGTCCCTTACACATATATTTCTATCTCCCATCTCCAGGCCTTTGTAGTCTATCTTCCCAGGTCTGAAACCTCCACCTTTTGTTTATTGTTCATTTGTGTCTCACTCTTTGTGATCCCATTTGGTTTCCTTTTTTTGGGAGAGATGCTGGAGTGCTTTGCCATTTCCTTCTCCAGCTCATTTTACAGATGAGGAATGCGGGCAAAAAGGAGTAAATGACTTGCCCGGGGTGACACAGTTAAGAACTGTCTGAGGCTGAACTTGAACTCAGGTCTTCCTGACTCCAGGTCTGGAGCTCCATGCACTATGGTGCCACCTAAAATCTTTAGCTTCCTTCAAAGTTCAATTTGTGTTCCACCTTCTACCTGAGACTTTTTTTTATTCAAGAGCCACTAGCAGCTCTGTTCTCATCCTGAAATGACTAAGTCACAGAATTTGGGAATGAGAAGGGACCTCATCAGTCACTAAATTCATGTCATACATGGAAGGAATCTTCACTGAAACATTTTGGCAAATGTTTCTTCAACTCCACTTAAAGGTTTTCAAGGAGGCAGAACTCACCAGAAATGCTTTGCACCTTGTATTTGCATTGTATATATTTTAGTACCCACTTATGGATGAACACAATCAGTGTGTATATCATTGTGTGATCTCTTTGAAGGCAGGAACTATTTCATTTATGGTTCTGTATCTTTAGCACCTGAAACAGCACCTGAGCATTGAGTAGGTGCTCAGTGAATATTGGCTGGTTAACTGGTTGATTGATACTTGACGTGTGGTCCTCTAGTCCTTAAGATCTCCAGTGAAGAGTGGGCCATTACATTCCAAAAACAGCCTATTTCCTCTATGGGTAGTTTTCATAAGACATTTTCTCAAGTTCCCCTTAGCCAACTTCCATCTAAGCATTTTGCTCCTTGTACGGACCTCTGCGTCAAGAAGAAAAGTTTCACCTCTTCTCCTTGAGAGATCCTCTCCAATATTAGAAGACAACTATCACTTGACAATGGTGAGTTTTCTCTTGTGGCTCAACATCTCCTCTTTCTTCAGTGAGTTGCTGCGAGTTGTGGACTTTGTCAATTTTCCTTCCTCCTAATGTGTTGGATGCTTGGGGTCATTCTTAAATGCTGGTGCCTCCAGTTGTGGTTTGATGAGGACAAAAGGCAGATGGAAGGAATCTCATCTTCCTAGTCCAGAACAGACACCATTCTATTCCTCATCCAAGATAGGATAAACAGAGAGAGCACTTTGCTTTTGGGTAAAAGGCCCTGCTGGGACTATTTCTAAGTGAACAGTGATGGCTTCTTCCTTCCCTCTGCTAGGTCCTCCTGCCCCTGAATCCCTGGGATTCCTGAGATCTGGATTTTCTTTGGAATTCTTTGCTTGAAGGACGGCATGTTTCCTTCCACCCCCTCCCCAAGCTTGGCTCTCTGCAGGTTTCTCCTCACATGTGGCAATTTGCTGACAAAGCTGCAGCTCCAGAGAGGATGTGGGAAGGGGTTCCTTGGGAAAAAAAAGGAAAAGAAAAACACCCCCAATAACTCATGCCTTTTCCTGTAGATTGTCATTGAAGCCCACACTCATGCTTTCTCCATTTACAAAGTGTTTTTCAACTGAGATCTTAAATCAACATTTCAAACTGAAGGAGACGCAGGAGAGGACTAGTTGCCAATTTTCCAGAGCCCGTAATTCCTGCTCAGCATTATGTCTCAGGAGGGAGGGAGTTAAAACCCTGGAGTCCCTGTGGGGGAAGCTGCCCTTGGAAAGGGGCTTCCTAACAATCCCTCACATGTTGGACGTGTTTGAAGATGTACAAAGCCTAGTCTGATCTACCCAAAATCCAGAATGGAGGCCATGCAGACATTGCTCCTCCCTCTCCCGTTTTACAGATGAAGAAACAGGGTGGCAGAGGGAGCCCAGAGTGGCAGACTCAGAGTCTAGAAGTGAGTTCAAATCTGGTTTCAGATGTTTAGTAGCACTATAACCCTAGGTAAGTCCATTTAACCTCTGTCTGACTCATTTCCTCATCTGTAAATGGAATAACATTAACATTTGTATTAACACCTGCCCTTATCTCCTCCTCCAGGTTGTTGTAAGGATAAAATGGGATGGCATTTGTATAGCACTTTGAAAACCTTGAAATGCTTAATACATAATTATCAATAGCTTTTATAATTGATTATTACATAATCAGTCAATAGAATTAATAACGCTTGATCAATAATACCATCAATGACAATTAGCACAGAGCAGTGTCAGTCAGGACCGGAGCCTGAGGAGGCGATATATCACAGTGGACAAGGTGCTGACTCTGCAGCCAGAGGATCGAGTTAGGAATCGTGGATGTAATCATTTTGAGCTGTGTGAGCTTGGGCAGATCCCTTAACTTTTCTGGCTCTCAGGTCCTTATCTATCAGATGAAAGGTCTGCCCAAAGCCCTTTCCAGCTCTCACACCTTTGATCCTATAACTTCATGCTGTTGTCATTCCAGTGCCTCAATGTGGCATGTTGGACTTGGAGTCAGAAAGACCTGGGCTCCAATCTCACCTTGGGTACTTACTATCTTTGCAGCCATGGTCTGGTCACTTCATCTCCCTGGCTCTCTCTTTTCTCACCTGTAAAATGGGGATGGTAATGCCTGCACTACCCAGTTTGTAATATGGTAGTGGAAGCAGTCATGAAAGCTTCAAAGTATTATTTCTATAATACAAGTAATAGCAAAGCACTTTACAAATATTATCTCATTTCATTCTCACAATAACAACAACCCTATAAGAGAGGTGCTATTATCTTTGTAATTTTACAGATGAGGAAACTGAGGTACATAGAGATCAAGTGACTTACCGAGGGTCACACAGATAGAAAGTGTCTGAGACTGGATTTGAAACTGCTCCTTCCTGAATCCACATCCACTGTTTTATTTCCTAAGCCACTTAGCAGTGGATAGAGAAGCCACACGTTGAGTTAAGGGGACCTGGGTTCAATCCCACCTATGACATATCCTGGCTATGTGACCTCAGGCAAGTCACTTAGCATACTTACAATAAAAGTATATTCAAAATTAATTTTGATAGAGCAGGGCGCCAACAACTGGAAAAGAAGAAAGACCTTATAGTAGCGAAGCTAGCTAAAATTTAAAATTTATATGGCTTATGTTTATGTTTATGGGGTTTAGTTCATAAGGCTCAAAAGTTTGTCATTTCCATATGTTGTCTTATTCAATCATCACAACTCTGTTAGGCAGATGTTATTGATATGTTATTATGCCCATTTTACAGATGGCAAATTAAATTTCAGATGTTAAGTGCCTTGCTAGGGATCACACAGCTAGTAAATGTCAGATTGATTCCAAGGCTAAAACTCTTGCTTCCTCTTAAGACTGGGCCTTGAAAGCATCTTGGGATTCCAAATAAGAAGGGAGAAATCCAAGAAGAGAAGAGAGCCTGGACAGAGGTGTAGAAGTAGACAGTGAAAATCCTGTGACTAGCAATGGGGTGGGAAGGAAGCTTTATCTGGACTCACAGGGGAGGCGTCTCCACCTTTCATGACTCAGAGCTGACCCAACCAACAGCCCTTTAGGCCATAATTCGCTATCCCAATAAAAGGACACAGGTTTTGTCTGGCAGGTCTAAATGAAAGACACTTTTCCCCCAAAGCCTGGCCCCAAATCAAATCTCTCCAAACAGACTTTCCCATCTCATAATGAAGCCAACCATATTGCATGATGCTCCAAATGTGGAAACAGATACTCAGAAAATGCACGTCTCAAAGTATACCCCAAACATTTCCCAACAGGAGCAGTTTTTATACAACCAGTTATTTTTCCTCAGGATCAGAAAAATTTCCACAATCCGTATAGCCGACTATGAACAACTGAGCTCTAAACAGGGAATCACAGGCACCTTCACAGATTTAGAGTTGGAAGGGGACTTTGAAGCCATGTGCTCCCATATCAATTTTGTACAGACGAGGGGACTGAGGCTAAGGTCACACAAGTGACTAAGAAAGGATCTGAATCTAGGCCCTCTGACTCTAAATTCAGGGATCTTTCTATGACCTCACATTTCCTTCTGCCTTTACCCAACTCAGATAAGCCCAGTTTGTTCTAAGGCTTCCCTAGCAATATTATGTTAATGCCAACAGACATGTACCCTGACTGATGCCTACATTTAGTGCTGGAACATCACAATCACCCTGGGAGGTCAGAATTAGAACGGTTATCAACCCTTTTCTTCAGATGAGGAAGCTGAGTCTCAAAGAAGTTAAATGACTTGCCTATGGTTACACAGCTGGCCAATGATCATTCACAGGATTTGAATTCTCATCTTTCTGATTCCAAGTTCAGAGTTCCATCTATTGTGATATATCAAAGCTCAAGTCTGGGAGGAGAAAAAGACAAGGAGAGAACAAAATGTAAGCTTGTCAGAATGGAATTTGAAGAGACACAATGTATGGAGGAAGGCAGAGGTAATGGCTAAGAGAACCCATCTGGGCTCTCTCTGTGCATGAGCTTTGTGCAGCCAGTGTCTGGTGAATGTGCAGACTCCATCAGCTTCTTTCGCTGATGCCGTCTTGCAACAAGGAGGATAGTACAGTGCTTACTTCTGGGACAATCATGGTAGCATGTGAAGGACAAATACCTCGAAGAGAACATGAATAGACATTTGGTAACTGATTCCAGTCTGTTAACCATGTGGTTGGAAGGAACCTTTTGTGTTTGTCTGCTTAGCCAGAATTGGGGTATCTTCACAAAGACCTGAATCAGCTTTCAAAGTCATTCTTTGCTTCATTTCATGATTCACTAGCACCTGGAAACTAAGAGAGAGAACATGCCATGAGAAGAGAGACTATGGGCATTTTTCCCATTGAGGACATGTGACCCCAAGAAACTGGCCTCAGTGCTTGGCTTCTGCGTTTGTTATTTTCTGTTCTAGGTAAAGGGAGCAGAGTCCCCAACCTTGTGAATTTTAAAAGGTCAAAAGAATGAGCTACAGGAATCCAGGAATTAGAGTCTGGGCTGTGGTTTTGTGAGCAGGCAAGCATCGATGGCCCAAGAAGTCTGAAGCAGCTTTTGGGGGTGATGTTCTGGAACCAGGCTAGTTGAAACTCAGAAAAGGACTCCTCTGGAAATAAGGTCACATTTAGACATGAACTTGAGGGAACCAGTGCTATATAGAAACTAGGCTAAGTTGTGAGCTGATGTCAGATAGGTAGGAGGAAAATGAAGAGAAAAAGGTGCCCCCAAACCTACAGAGAAGAGACTGTCAAGGAGGAGAGAGGGATCGGTGAAAGCTAACATTTATACAGTACCTACTATGTGCCAGGCACTCTTCCAAGCACTTTACAATTCTTGTCTCATTTGGCCTCCATGACAATCCTGCCTGAGGTAGATGCTATTTTTATCCCCATTTTACATATGATCCAACTAAGGCAGACTGAGGTTGGATGATTTGCCCAAGATCACACAGTTAGTGTCTGAGGCCAGATTTAAACCAAGATCTTTCAGCTTCAAGGTCTGGCATTCTCATCACTGCTCAGAGATGTCAAGGACAATGACGATTAACAAAAGGCCATTGGATTTACCACCTAAGAAATTATTAGAAACTTTGTAGAGAGCAGCTTTGGTGAGATGTCAAGTCTGGAAGGTGGATTGGAAGGGGTAAAGAAGAGTATGAGAGAAGAAAAAATGAAGGCATCTATTGTAGACAGAAAAAGAAAGGTAGTCCCTGACCTCAGGGAGCTTATGATCTAACGAGGGAAGACAAAACACAAAAGGCAGCTGGAAAGGGGTGGTGGTGGAGACTTGGCCAGTATCTGGTAGGGCCATCACGTTCCTTGGAGTCCAAACCAGGCAGAGCTGCAGATGGAAAGTCCAGATCCTGGCCTTCTCTAAAGGAAAACATTGGGAGGAAGGGCCCCACCCTCCAGTCCTACAATCAGAGGGGAGCGGATGCTGAGGGAGGTGGGAAGAGCTTGAGAATCCAAAGCTGTTGGACATCATAAGGGTGAGATTTTAGGGGATCAGCTTGTCCTGGGAGGGTCATCACATTCAGTGGAACTCAGACCAAGCAGATCTGTAGATGCAAAGGTTTGCATCTAGGGTTTGACAAGCCTGCTTGTTTTTGGCCGTGTCCTCTCTGTGCCCACTCATTCAGCGTCACATAGCTAACAGCTGTCAAAGGTGAGACTGGAATCCAGGACTTCCAGACAATGTCTCCTTTCCGCTGCTCGATTGGGGATAATGGGATCTGGTTTTGTGCCTGGGGTATCCCCTGTTAGCCAGCTTATAGAAATAAATCCACTGAATATTTTTTTCCTTAATAGTATTTTACTATTTTCCAATTACATACAAAGAGAGTTTTTAACATTCATTTTTGTAAAACTTTAAGGTCTAAATTTTCCTCTCTTCCTCCCTCCCTTCCCCTCTCCCTAAGACAGCAAGCAATATGTTATAGGTTACACATATACAATCATGTTAAATATATTTCTACATTAGTCATTCAAGTGAAAATTTAAAAAATATGTTCAGACTGGAGACCCCAACTCAGAAAATATAATGGAGACTGTAGTAGGATTGGGGACATTGCCAACTCATTAAAGGAAATTCTATTTGTGAGGTATGCCCTGTAAAATCTTTCCTGACTAGATAACATATATGAAGAATGCAGAAAAACATCAAAACATTGGAGATTTCTGTATGAGGTGATGCAGACTCCAGAAAGCAGGTCCAAGAGAACAACATGCACATGGTGGTCACAATAATGTAACTGAAAATATCTCTAAAAGGTGGCCAATGCTGATTAACAGTTATGAGAAACCTTGATCCTAGAGAACAGGTGAGAAATGCATTTTCTTTCTCTTAGTAGAAAGGTAGAGGACCACGGAGGAGGAATGTTGTATACACTGAAGGTTGAGGTCATGTAGTCTGTAGGTTTTCTCAACTACTTTTCCTTCCTTCCTTCCTTCCTTTCCTTCCTTCCTTCCTTCCTTCCTTCCTTCCTTCCTTCCTTCCTTCCTTCCTTCCTTCCTTCCTTCCTTCCTTCCTTCCTTCCTTCCTTCCTTCCTTCCACAAGATTCAGTGGTGGTTGGGGAAGTTTATTAGGAAATGACTAATGAAAGAAACAAAAGACATCAACCAAATTGATAATTTTTCAATGTGCCCTCATTGGACTAGGGTCATGTAGAATCACAGGGTCTTAGAATCTTGAAGTTCAGCAGAAAGTTGCCAACGATGGAAGGGTCCCCATATGGATCCTCACGTCTAGCTTGCTGCAGTCTAATCCTTTGACAGCTGGAGGTGAGCACTGTGGGGAGGAGTCTCTTGTCAGGACCATCTATGGCAGACTCCCATCTCACCTTCAGGTGTCTTTTTGATGCCTAATCAGGTTGGGGAGAGAGGCCAAAACTGCTATCCCACTGTCATGGGTCTAAGTAGCACTGCTAATGAAAGCCCAGATAAAAGTCACAGAGTCAGAGATCTTGCCCTATGGCCCTGAAGGGGACAATGTCTTATGTCTTATCTCGGAAGGGACACAGCACTGAGAGAAGTCACCAAGTCAAGAAGAGCTCAGAAGGAATCGTTGGCCAGATTGCTGTGACCAGACACTCACAAAAGTAAGGTAACTCTCCATTTTCACGTATCCACTAAATGTCCATGTGGGATCTTGAGATCTTGAACCCACAGCTTTTGACTCCAGGACAAGCCTTCTTTCTCTTCAGTGAGGACAGAGGGACCCAACTAAGCAGCACTGGCCTGGTCTGCAGCTAATAAAGGCCCTTCTTGGCTGCGTTGGTAGCTCATGTGCTCCAATGAATGGACACTAGACTGTCCGGTCCAAAGGAAGGGTTTTTATCTTATGGAATTTTTTCTGGGATATCACAGGTATAGGCTGAGGAGAAGTCATTCCAGAGCTGGAATTTTTCATCAACAACCACATGGCCAGACGCCCAACCCCCACACCTCACCCTGGTCTCTTTAACTGCTGATTCTGGCTAGTTTCTGAACCACTTAATAATATCTTCACGATGTGGCAGAATCTGGAATGTTGACAGGTGGGAACATTTATGGTCATAACTCATGAGGGACAATAAAAGAAAATGTCTGCTCTGCTTCCTCATTGGGGATTTCTTTGGCTGTTGGAATAGTGTAAGAATTTCAGGTGTTTTGCCTTGGGATACCATTTACAATTCTAAAATCAGGGTCTCTATTTGGGAGCTAGTGCATTCTTTGGTTGTAATGAGAGGCAGCATGGTGGCCATAGGAGGTCAGTTGGGGAGTCAGAAAGCCTTGCCTTTGATACATAAGGCTAAATGATTTTGTTAACCTGAACTAAGACCTTTGGGACACCGTGTACATGTGTGTGTAAAAACACATACACAAAACTGTACACCTATAGAAACGACATTGAAACTTGCATCAAAGAATCCATAGTTGAAAACTTAGAGCTTAGAACACAAAATGTTGGAAGAGGAAGGGTCTTTAAAACTTAGAACATCAAAGGTGAGAGGGACTTCAGAACATAGAATATTAGAGCTTAGAAGGGACCTCAGAATATGGGACCTAGAATGTCAAAGCTGGAAGTGACTTTAGAATGGTGAATATTGGAATTGGGAGGGACCTAAAAAACCTAGAATGTCAATGCTAGTAGGAATTTTAGAGACCTGTTAGCCCATTTCCTCAGACAACCCCTTTCCCTCCTCCTACCTTTTCTATTACAGTTGAGGGCACCCCTCTTCTCCTAGCCCCAGGTTCCTAACAGAAGAGGCACCCTGGACTCCTCACTTTCACCTTCCACACCCAAGCTGTCTCCAAGGTTCACCTCTACAACACCTCTTCAGTGTGTCCCCTTCTCTCCAATGACGCTGCCTGTACCCTGGTGCAGGCTCTTCATCATGTCATACTTAGACTATTGTAATAACTGCTGGTGGATCTACCTCCCTCAGGTCTCTTCCCTCTTCAGTCTGTCCTCCATTCTGCCACTAAAGTGATTTTCCCTAAGACACAGGTCAGACCACATCATTCCCCTTATCAATAATCTCCAGTGGCTCCTTATTTGCCCAAATACAAAATCTTCTATTTGGCATTCAGAGTCCTTTATAACCCAGTCCCTTCCTACCTTTACAGTCTTTTTTTTAATCCAAAGATCATCGGAGACTAGCTAGATAGTAAACAACCCTGCCTTTTGAGTATCATCAGTTATCACAACCCCCTCTTTCCTTAGCAGCAAACTTCCTTTTCTTAGAGACTTAGACGCTCCTTGATGCAGATTAATAAAATCCTGTATCTGTCCTAGCTCAGATGTAGCTTTTCTGGGCTTCAACTTGGATGACCCTATTCTTACAGGACTGCAGCAAGATTTTTCATTCATTCTCCATAATTTCCCTTTGCTTCCATTTTTGGAGAATGGCTTTGTAAAAATCAAACTCTAGATTACTGATGAATATTACAGCAACAATTTAAAATAAATTGTCAATGAGAAGTCTACAGCACCATGTCCAAAACTATGAATTATAACCATGTTGGATCCATACTGAGAATGTACAGACAGTTTCATGTAAGGAAAACAGTTAACTTGATGATATTAATAATCAAAAGAAAATCACATGAATAGATTTAGTAAAAGCTTTCAACCATATAGATCCCTCTCTCCTGTAAAAAATCCCAAACACCATAAGAATAGAAAAGTCTTTAAAGATAACTAAAATGATTTATCTAATACTGAGAGGCAGCAGTATGTGCTATGGATAGACAATGGGAGCTTTGCCTTTAACATCATTTTGTCTGAAATATCATTTGAGATGCACAAAGAATGCAATATGGCAATAAGACAAAAAAAATCAATTAGGCAATTGACAGAGAAGAGGCGAAATTATCCCTATTTCCAGATGATGTGGTGGCTTGCTAACAAAACCCTAGAGAATTAATGAGAAAACTAATCAAGACAGTAACTTCAGCAAAATAACAGCTACAGAACAAATCCCCCAGATCATCAGTATTGCTGTATATTGTATTACTAAAAAAATTCAGTGGAGAAAGATATGAAGAAACATTTCAACTAAGGGAGCTACAAAATGCATAAAATAGTAGATATTTAACCAAGATGTACAAAACATATAAATGTAATCATAAAATGATTTTATGGGAAAAAAGAAAACATGACAAGGGTGGGATGTTCAGCATTTGGCAATGGACCACTCTAAAATTAAAAGAAGATAATTTATAATGTTACCTAATAAAAGTACAAGACTTAGTGCTCTATTAATCAAATTACTGAGGGGATACTTTCAGATGTTAGGGAGACAGTATCAATTAATCATTCAATGTGTATTTGTTAAGTTCTCATTATATACCAGGCAATGTACTAAGCACATAAAAGTAAAATAATCCCTACCCTCAAGAAGCTTATATTCAAAGAAGGAGAGAACCATACATATACAAGCATACATGGGTCATATATAATTCAAGTCCAATGCAGCCTTTGAGGGGTAGTCACTAATAGCTGAAGGGGCTGGAAACACCTCCTGTAGAAAGAAGGTGGAGACTGAGCTGAGCCTGGAAGAAACCGGTATATATAGGAGGTAGAGGAAGAGGACAGTGTTCTAGGTATGGAAATTAGCCATTCACTAGCAGGAAGACTGGAGAATGGAGTATCATGGGTGAGAAACAGCAAGCAAGACTACAGCAGCTGTGCCATTGAGAGTGTGGAGGGGATAATTAAATAGACTGGAAAAACAGAAAGGTGAGTCAGTCAATGAGCACTTATAAAGTATAGAAATGCTTATGTGCCAAGTAATGTTTTGTGAAGAATTTTAAAAGCCAAAAAGATGAGACTATATTCAATGCTAGAGGTCCTAAGGAGCCACTGGGGTTCATTGAGTAGGAGTGGGTATCACAGTCAGAGCTGTCCAGTGCTTTTAGGAAACCAGGAAAAATGGCTGAGGATATTAAAGGAAATAATGACAAATGAAGAGAGGCTAGATTTTTAAGATCTCAATGTGTGATATGAAGTAATTAATATTTTTCAAAAACCTGTCTGGTACTGGTTTTGAAATAAATTATCTCAGTACAACAAAGTAGATAGGCAAGACATAGGAACATTTAGTATTTGACAAATTAAGAAGTACATTGTTTGGGAAATTGAGAAAGCCATTTGATGCAAAACAGGTTTGGACCGGCACTGTACCTGGTCAATTCCCCAAAGGATAAATGATACCAATATTAAAATCATATCATTAAAAATAGAGGCAAGAGAAAGGCTACATCTTTCACTACTGTGAAAATAACAAGGCAAAGGGATTGTAAAAGACAAAAGAGAGTTTTCATGATAATAAATTAAAAGGTTTATGCATGAAGACTCAGAATCCCATATTATTCTATTTACTACTCAGATTGAAACCCAGATCTGAAATTGGCAGAGCTCACATTGGCTGCCATGGGAGCAACAATTAGACATTGCCCAAGGTCAAGTTACTTTGAGAACACTGGAAGCTTGCAGGCACCCAGTCTGTCTCTGAGACCTTGGACTTATACAACACTGAATACCCCAAGGAAACAGCAACAGAACCCACCCAGACCTTCCCCCCAGAAGTATGAGAGAAACCAGCCCCTATGGTCAAGTCCAAAGTCAGGAAGTAGGCTGAAAGAAGGGAGAAACAAATGAACAAACCAAAAACATTCCACCATAATGAACCATCATGGTGATGTTCAAGACACAAACACAGAAGAATAGAAAGCCTCAAAACATCAATAAGCAAAACTTCAGAGAAAAACACAGCTTAAACTCAAACTCAACTACAAATCCTGGAAGAGATGAAACAAGCATTAAAACGAATTCAATTTTTTTTACTAAGTGGAATGATAATACTTGAAAAAATGGAAAGGAGGTGATGGTTATGGAAGAGAGAATTGGAAAGAGAATTAAAAACTGGGCACAAGAGGCACAAAACCTGTTAAAGCCACAAAAATCACTGAAAATCTGAAAGGACCAAATGGAAGCCAATGACTCCAGGAGGCAAGAAGAAATATTAAAACAAAGTCAAGGCAGAAAAGAATAGAAGAAAATATAAAGTATTTATAGTAAAAACAAATGACCTGCAAAACACATTGAGGGGAGAAAAAGTTAGCAATCTAAAATTACACTATCTGAGTGGAACAACAAAAAAAGAGCTCAGATATTATATTTTAAATATCATAAAACAAAGCTGCACAGATCTCAGAACCATGGGACAAAGTGGAAATAGAAAAAAAAAGCCCACTAGTTATCACTGAAAAGAAATCCCACAATGAAAACTTCCAGGAACATCATAGCCAAAACAAGAGGTTGCCAGCCAAAAACAAAACAAAACAAAACAAACAAAGCAAAACTAGCAAACAAAACTATAAAGAAATTCTTCCAATAGCAATGAGTCATAGTCAGCATCACACAGGATTTAACAACTACCCTCATAAAAAAGCAAAGAACTTCGAATATGATATTCCAGAAAAGTAAGGAAATGGGCTTACAACCAAGAAAAACTTATTCAGCAAAACTGAGCATAACACTATTGGGGAGAAAATGGATCTTTAATAAAATAGAGGAGTACCTCATATTCCTGATGAAAAAGACCAGAACTGCTTAGAAAATGTGAAATTTAAACACTGGAGTAAAGAACAAGATAAAAAAGGTAAACATGAACAAATGGTGATAATTGACTAAACAAAGATAAACTGCTAACATTCTATAGCAAGATGATCCATGTGTCCCCTCTGAGCCCTATCATTATCAAGAGTAATGAAGGGAGTCTAATTAGACAAGGCCTGGGAGTGGTTCCACTATGTCTTGATCTTAAGAGAATAATGAAAAGCAAGATGAGGAATACAGTGGGTGAGTGGAGGAGAGAAAGGAAGGTTAAGGAAAAACTGCCTCTCATTGTGAAGATGCACATGTAGATGTTTATACAGATAAGGAGGAGGGGGTAGAGAGAGAAGCTGACATTTCAACCTTATTCTCATTTGAACTGGTTAAAGGAAGGAATGATACACATACATAGCTCAGAAACACATTTCATTCCAGAGGTAAATAGGAAGGGGGAGAAGGAGGAGGGAAATTAGAGGAAGGGCATATTAAGAGAGGGTTTAATTCTAAGCTAAACAAACTAAAAAATATACAAAAGTATTCACAGCTTTTTTTTGAGGGAACAAAGAAAGAGAATCTGAGGGAGTACTCGTTAATTGGGGAATGGATTAAATAGTTAGAGCATATAAATACAATGGTAAATGGTTGGTTGCTGTCCATTCTAGAAGAGGACCAAAATGACATCATTAGGTAAAAGTCAAGTTTCAGTTTGTCTAATTATGGTTAATGAGATCAGTACGAGCTCAGGATGCTCTGGTTGGACACACATAGTCCATGTGAAAGTTTGGGGTAGATTCTCTAAATTTGCATATTTCATTTCTCTTGAGTTACTTTAATTCTGCTTTCCTTATAGAGCCCAGCCCCTTCTGCTGAGGATACCCCGTGCTGAGCAGTTCTGTGCCAGTGTCTTCCACGTTATGCAATCAATCCCAAGGTTCTAAAGAGAGACCCTGAGAGTGTCCTTGTATCACTTTTTCTGACCACCATGTGGTTACCTGCCTCATGTGAGCTGTCCATAAAACAGTCTTTTTGGCAAGCATACACTTTGCATTCAAACAATGTTGCTGACCTTTCGGAGTTGTGCTCTCTGAAGCATAGTTTCAATGCTTGGCAGTTCAGCTCGAGCAAGGATCTCAGTGTCTGGTACCTTATCCTTCCAGGTGATCCTCAGAATCTTCCTAAGACAGTTCAAATGGAAACGATTCAGGTTCCTGGCATGGTGCTGGTAGACTGTCCATGTTTCACAAGCATACAACAGTGAATTCAGCACAATAGCTCTGTAGACCTTCAGTTTGGTGGTTAGTCTAATATCTCTTTTCTCTCCCACATGTTACTTCAGAGCCTCCCAAACACTGACCTACCTCTGGCAATGCATGTGTTGATCTCATTATCAATATGTTCATCCCTGGAAAGTATACTGCCTAGGTAAGTGAACTTATCTACAATGTTCAGAACTTCTCCATTTGCTATAACTGATGGTTCCACATGTGAATGATGTGGTGTTGGCTGATGGAGAACCTGGGTTTTTTTTTTTTTTTGGTGCATATGCTAATTATTAGGCTGAAATTAGCACAAGCAATAGAGAAGTGATCCATACTTGGTTGCATCTCAGCTTCAGAGGCTGCATTGAGTGAACTGCAAACAGAAAATCATGCACCAACTCTCCTTTCACTTTAGTCTTAGATTGCAACCTTTTCATGTTGAAGAATTTACCATCAGTGTGTTAGCTGACCTTGGCTGTTGTGTTGAAGAAATGATGAAGGAGATGGTTTAGAGAAAACTGGGAAAACATGTATCAACTGATGCAGAATGAAATGAACAAAACCAGAACACTTGATACAAAGACAATATGATAAAGACAAATAACTGAAAGAACTAGAAACTCGAACCAGTCTAATAACCAACCATGAAGCTAGAGAACATGTCCCTCCTACTTGAAGAGGACCAAAATGACATAATGTTGGGGTCAAGATACAGTGTCTGACTGCGGCTAATATGACTGATATGAGCGTGAAAGGCTCCATCAATGGTCAGGCATAAATAATCTGTATGAACAATTGGGATGGAAATGTCTCTAAATTTACATACCTCAAGTTTTTTTTTAAAGCTCTTTTTTGCTCATAGAGAATAGCACCTTTTTGCTGCAGGCATGCCATGCTGGATGATCCACTGCCAGTGTCTTCTGTGTCTCACAATTTATTCCAAAATTCTTCAGAGAAACCTTGAGAGTGCCCTTGTATCATTTCTTCTGACCTCCAGGTGAACACTTGCATTATGTAAATTCTCTGTAAAATGGTCTTTTAGGCAAATATTCATTTGGCATTAGAACAATGTGGCCAGCCCATTGGAGTTGCATTCTCTGCAGTAGAGTTTGAATATTTGGCAGTTCAACTTGAGAAAGAACCTCAGTGTCTAATACCTTATGTTGCCAGGTGATCTTCAGAATCTTCTTTAAAAAAATCAAATGGAAGTGGTTCAGTTTTCTGGCATGGCACTGGTAGACTATTCAGGTTTCATAGGCATACAACAATGAGGTCAGCCCGATAGATCTGTAGACCTTCAGTTTGGCAGGCAGAAGAGAATTAAAAATAAAATATGCTCCTCGCTTCCTGATGAAGTCAAGGACTTAGAGTGCAGAATGAGACACATACATATCCACATACACATATACGAATATACGTATGTGGATCTACGTATATTTATATTAACATGGCCAAAAATAAACGAACAACAAGCGTCTCCAGTAAAAATCTGACTTCCAAAATCTATAGAGAATTGACACCAATATATAAAACTAAGAGTTATCCCTTAACATGACCAAAGGATCTGAATAAACAGTTTTCAAAAGAAGAAATATGGACTAGTGACAACATATGAAAATTATTCATAATTACTAATAATCTGAAAAATGCAAATTAAAACAACTCTAAAGAATTGGCCCACACCCATCAAATTGGCAAAAAAAGCAAAAGAGGGATAAGCTAATGTTGGAAAGGCTGCTGGAAGCCAGGCATACTAATACACAGCTGGTGGAGTGATGAATGGCTGTGTAATGACTTTAAACCATTCTGGGGAGAAAATTGGAATTATGCAAGAAAGTTACCAATTTGTTCATACTGTTCAATTAAATGATCGATCTCAGTGTTGCACATGCCTCAGGAGGGTTAAAATAGGAAGAAAGGTCCCATATATATAAATATTCAGAGTAATGTTATTGGTACTTTCCAAAAGCTGGACATACCTTATTTATAAAGCAAGTTTTGGCACATGAATGGAGTGGAATGTGGTTGTACTCTAAGAAATGATGAATATGAATAATTCAGAGAAACATGGGACAACTTGTATGAACTGATGCAAAGTTAAAAGGCAGAACAGAAAGATGAATGTACACACACTGACTTCAGTGATGTAAATGAAGGTGACATTTGGGTCCAACAAAATGGCCCCAGTTGGTTCCAAGTTCTTAAATCTAAAGCACAAATCCTTTCCTTCTGTTAAGAAATAGCAAGCTACAAAATGGAAATGAATGTGTTTTGTCAGCAACAATCATGATATTAACTCAATTTAATTAATATTAAGTATCTACTATGTGCAAGGTATCACACTAGAACTGGGGCTGCTAAGACAAAAATGAATCAGTTCTTGCCTCCAAGGTGTTTCCTTCTCAGGGGATTTGAATGACTTTTTTTTTTTAAGGGATAGTGTTAAGGGGATGAGGGTCTTATGACTCTGTAGGCTTCTCTTCCACATGCTAACAGTCTTCTTACCCTGGAAAATCTCGCCACCCTTGTGAATCTCTCCTCCTATTGTTGAGTTCCTCCTGGAATTTCCATTTTGAGGAAGTGACCAGCTCTGCTCCTGTGTCTCCGACTTCTCCTCCCACCCACTCCATTGCCCCTGCCTCACTTCCCAGACATTTTCCAATTTCCCTTTATGTGTTGACTTTCATTATTAGGGAATAAGCACTTTGAGAGCAGAATAGGGAGTATTTTTTTTTTTTTGCTTGTTTTACTTTATCCTCCTAAATGGTCCACCTCACTCCAGGCTATCTCCACTTCAATCTCACCTTCACCTTGTGCTAGAATAATCTTTGCACAAAACTAGATCCTTCAAAACTACTTATCCACTGATCTACCCCTCCACTACCCTGGCAAAACGGAACCCTAGGCCATGGCCCAGTACTAGTAGTATCACTAACTTGTATTATGCTTCACAGAGTGCACACACAGCACAGCCTACCTCCATCTCTACTGTTTGAGAGTATGCATCAGAAAACTAAAAACAAACTCTGTTATCCATAGTGCCTTGAACATGTATATGTGTTTGTATGTATAAACACATGTATTTTATATAAACATACATACATACATACATACATACATATTTATGAATGCGTATGTGTATATAGGGCAGTTAGGTGGCACCTTAGTGCAAAGAGTGCCACGCATAGAGTCAGAAAGACTCATCATTCTGAGTTCAAATCCTGCCTCAGACACTTACTAGTTGTGTGACCCTGGGCAAGTCACTTCATCCTGTTTGCCTTAGTTTCCTCATCTGTAAAATGAACTGGAGAAGGAAATGGTAAACCACTCTAGTATCTCTGCCAAGAAAACCCCAAATGGGGTCATTACAATCTGAATGTGACTGAAAAAAATGACTAAACAACATGTCTAGGCATGTAAAATCTCATTTGACTTTCAAATTTGTCCTGTGAGATTGGAGCTGTCATTATCCTTATTTACAGTTGAAGAAACTGAGCAACTGATCCAGAGTTACACAATTAGTGAGTTTCTTAAGTGGAATTTGAATTCATGTCTCCCAGACTGTATCTAGCATGCCCCTAGTTGCCAAAAGTAGTCATAGCTATGGAAAATTCATTTCTCTCTGAGTTTTCTTACTTTATCTTTGTCCCTTGGAAGAGACTGCTCCATCATGGGCCCTTGAATGTTTACTTGGAGTCAGGGAACTTTGTATTATTCTAGTTATTTTTCGGTTGTGTCTGACTCTCCATGGCTCCATTTGGAATTTTCTTGGTAGAGGTGCTGGAATGGTTTTCCATTTACTTCTCCAGGTCATTTTACAGATGAGGAAACTGAGGTAAATAGAGTTAAATGACCTGCCCAGTTCACAAACCAGTGAGTGACCAAGGCCAGATCTGAATTCAGGAAGATAAGTCTTCCTGACTCCAGACATGGCATTCTACCCACTGTAGCACCAGCTAGCTGCCCAGGAAACCTAGGGCCACTGTTTATTAGACGAGTGACCATGAAAAAGTAGGTTAAGGTCTCTAAGTCACAATGGACACAACTGAAAAGGGAAAATGACTATGTTTTTGGTACCTGTGTCCCAAGGCAGTTGTATTATAAAAACAGAGATAAAGGGAAGCTCATTTGTCTTGATTTGCTGTCTTGTTCAGAGTAGCCAAATCATTCACAGGTGATCATTTTACAATGCTGCTATTACATTATTGTATCCAATGTTCCCCTGATGCTGCTCATTTCACTTTGCATCAGTTCATAGAAATCCTTCCATGTTTTTTTCTGAAACGTGCCTCCTCATCATTTCTTATAGCACAATAGTATTCCATTACATTCATATACTACAACTTTTTCAGCCATTTCCCAATTGATGGGCATTCTCTCAGTTTCCAGTTCTTCACTGGTACAAAAACAGTTTCTCTAAATAGTTTTGTACATTTAGGTTCTTTTCTTTTTTAAAAAAATCTCTTTTGTGATGTAGAACTAATAGTGGTATTGCTTAGTCAAGGGGTATACATGGTTTTATAGCCTTTTGAGCATAATTTCAAATTGCTCTACAGAATGGTTGGATCAGTTTACAACTCCACCACTAGTGCATTAATGTACCAGTTTTCCCACATATCCTCCAACCTTTATCATTTTTCTTTTCTATAATATTAGCCAATCTGATAGATATAAAGTGTTACCTCAGAGTTTTTTAATTTGCACTTATCTTATCAACAGTGATTTAGAACATTTTTTTATATGACTATAGATAGCTTCAATTACCTACTGTGCCTGAAAACTTTCTGTTCATATCTTTTGACCATTTTTCAGTTGGGGAATATC
This sequence comes from Notamacropus eugenii, assembly GCF_028372415.1. Lineage (NCBI taxonomy): Eukaryota > Metazoa > Chordata > Mammalia > Diprotodontia > Macropodidae > Notamacropus > Notamacropus eugenii. Next base: position 751,281,092 of record NC_092872.1, read on the forward strand.
TCTTTTTTAAAAATAAATTTGATTAAGTTCTCTATATATTTGAAAATGAGAAATTATTACAATTGTTTTCAATTATGATTACTGTGTATTTCCCTCTATCCTATTCTCCCTCACCCCTAGTTTATCCTATTCTCTCTCCTGTCACCCAGCCTATCCTCAAAAGGGTTTTGCTTTTAACTACCACTTCCCCTAATTCACTCTTCCTTCAATCAGCACTCTCCCCCACCCTCCTCTTCTATATTTCCTGTAGTTTAAGATAGATAACTATGCATCTATTTTATACACTACTGAATGTGCATGTTATTTCCTCAAGTCAATTTTAATGAGAATAACTTTCCCATGCTCTCCTCACTTCTTTTATCTTCCCTTCCACTGTAAAAGATTTTGGGCCTCTTTTTAATTCTACCTGTGCCTTTCCCCTTTTCCAGGGTATTCCTCTTTTTCATCCCTTAATTTTTTTAGATATCATTGTATCATATTCATAATCATGCCCTCTGTTTATGTATACTCTTTCTAACTGTCCTAATAATGGAAAAGTTCTTCGGAGTTAGAAGTATCATCTCCTAGGAATAGTTTAACATTGTTGAACCTCTTACAATTTCTCTTTCCTGTTTAACTTTTTATGCTTCTCTTGAGTCTTGTATCTGAAAGTCAGATTTTCTATTCACTTCTGGTTTTTACATCATGAATGCTTGAAAGTGCTCTATTTCATTGAAAATTAATTCCTCCTCTCTTCTCCCCAAAGGATGATATTCAGTTTTGCTTAGTAGGTAATTCTTGGTTGTAATCTTATTCTGGCTGCTTGCAATATTTGCTCCTTGACCAGGAAACTCTGGAATTTGACTATAATATTCCTGAAAGTTTTCATTTTGGGATATCTTTCAGGAGGTGCTTAATGGATTCTTTCCATTTCTATCTTGTCTTCTAGTTCTAGAATATCAGGGCCATTTTCTTTCATAATTTCTTGAAGGGTGATGTCTAAGCTCTTTTTTAAAAGAATTTTTTCTCCTCAATCTACTTTCTACTGTTTGTCAAATGAAATATTTCAAATTTTCTTCTACTTTTTCATTCTTGTGATTTTAATTTATTTCTTTTTTGATGTCTTATGGGACTATTAGCTTCTACTTACACAATTCTAATTTTTAAGAAATTGTTTTCTTCAATGAACTTTTGTACCTCCTTTTCTATTTGGTTAATTCTACTTTTTAAAGAGCTCTTTTCTTCAGCAAACATTTGCACATCTTTTTCCATGTGACCAATACTTTTGAAGGAGTTTTTTCCTTCAGTGAATTTTTGTGCCCCTTTTATACCATTGGGTCTATTCTTTTTTTAAAGATATTATTTCTTTAGTATTTTTTTGTGCTTCCTTTTCCAAGCTGAAGACTCATTTCTCATATTTTTTTAAATCACTCTCATTTATTTTTCCAGTTCCCCCCCCCCCCCGCCCATCTCTCTTATTTTACTTTTAAAATCCTTTTTGAGTTATTCCAGGAATTCTTTTTTGGACCTGAGACCACTCCGAGTTTTTCTTTCAGGCTTTGGACATAACAGTTTTGACCTTATTCTTTTCTTTTGAGTTTGTGTTTTGATAATCCCATCATAGCAATGTTCTTTGGTCAGGTTTTTTTTTTTCTCATTTTTTTCTAGCCTATTTCTTGACTTTTAATTTTACGTCAAAGTTGGCCTCTGCTCTTCACATGGAAGAGGCAATGTCCTAAGCTTCAGGTTTTTTTGTGCAGATATTTTTAAAGATAATTTTGGGGATCTGTACATTTGCAGTTCTTCCAAGGTGGTATTATCTAAGGAGAAGTGTGTTTACTATTCTCCTAGCCTGTGTTCTGGTCTGTGAGCAACCACAAGTACTCTTGTCTGCCTTAGTGTAATCAGAGTCCTTGTTCCACTGCCACTGCAAGCTCTGGTGTGCTAATGCACATCATGCTTCATCCTTGGACTGTGACACAGCAATACTAATTGAATCTTTGTATAAGCAAAGCAACAGAGAACTGTACCCCATGCTATCAGAGGAGTCCTTGTAATCTCTTTCTGACCAGTTGTCCAACCCCCTTACCTTTTATGGGCTGAGGGCTCTGGAAACTGCTGCTGCCAATTCAGTTACCTCTATGACTTTCCACTAGCTTGGTGAGGTGAGGCTTTTGCTCCACTTTCACCCCAGTGAGACAAACCTTTCCTGCCAACCTTCTATGTTGCTTTGGGATGAAAAATTGTTTCACTATATCTATTAGTGGGTTCTGCCATTCTAGAATTCATTTTGAGGCATTATTTAAATTTATTTAGAGGGGAATTTGGGAGAGAGCTCAGGTGAGTCCTTACCTTTTCTCTACCATCTTGGCTCCTCTGTTAAGGCTCTTCTCCAACAAAGTATCTGCATTGCCTATGTTGGCATATCCTACAAGATCCTAGGTAAGAGTAACTTAGTGAAAACCTTAGTGTACATCAATAAAACCATAGCATAATACACAAGGTGAATGAGCACCTGACAAGTTTACCTCTGCCATGAGGAATTTCCTGTGTAGGCTCCACATGTAAGAGAGGTAATCTCCAGATATGAGTCCTTCCTGATGTCCCCAGGGCCTGCTCAATGACATCTTTGGCAATTCAAAAGAGAGTGAACTAACAATCCACAACATCATCTTGATGCCAGAGAATTAAAGACTTTATGAGTTGGAAAGGACCCTTCAAGCATGAAGTCTAACCCACACCTGACTGAGAACCTTTACAACTTAAACCAGGGAATGACTAGATAACTTATATCCATGTTCCTTCTTAGGAACTGCAGCTCCATTCTACCCTGACTGATGGTCAATTCTTCCATTTTTGGGGCTCCATTCTACTCTTGGATGACTCTCATTCTTATGAAATTTTTCCTCATTTGAAGCCTAAATTTGTCTCCTTGTAACTTGCACCCTTCCTCTTGGGTCTGCCCTCCTAGACCCAAGAGAACCAGGCTAATCCCTTCTCTATATGACAGTCCTTCAAATACTTGAAAACAGCAATAATGCTCTCAAGTATATGCTAACCATTTTCCTTTCAAGTCAAGTCAATAAGTACTTCTCAATGCCTACTATGTGTTAAGTACTGTGCTAAGCAGTAGAAATACAAATAAAGTTAAAAAATAGTCTGCTATCAAAGAGGTCACATTCTAATTGGGGAGACATCATGCACACAATTACATATGTATAAGATACATACACAGTAGAGGGAAGGTGGTATAAGAGGGGCAGGGCTGAGCAGCTAAATGAGTCTAAGATCTCAAGAAATCTCCTGACCTGTAATGCTTTTCAAAACAAAGTTAGATCACCTCCTTCCACCTCTACACACACAGACACACAGACACACAGAGATACAGACATACACACAGACACAGACACATACACAGACACACAGAGATACAGACACACACACACACACACACACACACACACACACGACAAACTCAACTGCTCTCCATCTCGGTGTGTGACGGTCCCCAAGCACCATCTCTGGTTCTTTAATTCTGATTTATGAAGTACCTATATTCTTGAATGAGTGAAGGGATATTAGAAATGAGGCTTTTGCTCGGCTCCAAAGTCACATTCAGCAGCAGGCATTCCCTGGACTGGCTTTTCTGCTCATCAGAATTTCAATTAGAACCTCTTAGCAATGCAGATGAGATTGGTTTTCTGCTTTATTTGCCTGGAAGCGTTCCTTCAGATTATGGGATCATAGAATTCTAGGTTCACAGAGTTATCTGACTTTAGAATGTCGGAACCCAAACACAGAACAGGAATATAAAAATTCAAAGGGGCCTTAGAGTGTAAAACAGCAGCAATGACAATGAAAAGCAAATATTTGAATCAGAAGTCAGGTTTATTCAGTTCCCACTGTGCCAGAAACTGTGCTAAACAGTGTCTATAAATATGATTCCATTTGGTCCTCCCAACAACTCTGAGAAGTTGGTGCTATTATTACCTTCATTTTGCACTTGAGAAAACTGAGTCACGTAGTGGTTGAATGACTTGTGCAGGGTCATGACTGAGGGATGTCCTAGACTGGATTTGAACTCTGGACTTTCTGCTACAGGCCCAACAATCTCTCCACTGCCTTTTCAGCTGCCTCAGCAGGAGAATAGGGGTGGGAGAGGGAAGACATAACATGATAAGAAGAAGAAAAATAGGAGGAGGGTGATCATAGATAGTATCTCCTGCATGGTTACGGGGAAGAAAGTCTGCAGAGCCAAGAGTGGAGCCTGTAAAGGAATGAAGATACTTTAGAACATTAAAATATGCGATGTGAATTAGGACTTATTAGAGTTAGAAGGGATGACAGACCCTTCCATGTTAGAGCTAAATAGGACGATGCCTTGGCATTGACCTTCACAAGCCAGGGATGTTGGCTGCACAATGCCTAGTTCTCTCCCCTCTATGAACTGGCCCCAGTCAATTTCCTTCTCATTCTCTTGGTACCATGTTTGACTGAACCACCAGACCCCAGCACACCAATGTTTCTTAACACTAAGACTTTCCTGCCTTAAGCAAAACTTACTTCACTTGGCTGATAGCAATGCCCATGAAATATGGTCAAATTACAGTCTCTCAGAACTGGAAGGGACTTCAGAGACATCTGCTCCAACCCATACTTGGCCAAGGACATTCTCTACAGCCTACATAGCAAGTATTGGATCAAGCATCCCTTGCCTGAAGGCTTCAGGGAAGCAAGGATTATACTGCTTCTAGACTCTGCCCACCGCATGGTATTGGTTACAATATGACTCTCCTTCCATTTTAGTCATCTGGAGGCCCAGGGGAGTCCTGAATAAGGGAGTCCTTATACTCTTCTCCCTTAGTATGTGAGCTTCATGTGAGTAGGGATCTTCATTCTTTGTACTTGTGTCTTACACTGTCACTGGCTCACACTAGGTCTTCAATAAATCCTTGTTGTTTGATTGGTTGGACTTGAGTTCAAATGTGATACTTATTAGGGGTTGATCAGTTTAAGACAATCAATAAATCAGTCAACCCGAAAGCATCTGTTAAATGCCTGATATATGTTAGGTAATTGCAGAGGGTTGTTTATGCAGAGGGAAAAAAAATAATCAGTCTCACTTCTCAAGGAACTTACATCCTGTCAAAGGAAATGATCTGTACATAGATAAGTACATGCAAGTTTATTCAGTTCAGTATATAGATAAGTATATGCAAAATAAAAAGGAGGTTAAAAAAAGTGATTTCAGGGCAGAGGAAGAAGGCACCAGTAGCTTAACGAGGGGTCGTAAGAGTTCCTTTTCTTTGTCATCCAGGCTGGTGACTGTTGAGGAGGATGTTTGGAAGCCTCTCCCTACATTCTGGGGACAAAGGCTCACAGGATTGGGTACCTAGAACTGGAAGGGACCTATGAAGCCAGCTAACTTCAACTTTCCATTTTACAGAGGAAGAAAGAGAGTCCCAGATGAGTAAAGATAAGGGACACTCAGGTAATTGGGGGTGGGGGCTAGAATTTGAACCCCAGTCTTCTGACTTCAGAGGACTTGTACCACCTGCCCACTGATGTTGTGTTCAGAAGACAAAAATGTCTTCTACATTCTAAATTCAAAAATCAGGTTAGAAGACTGATGGGGCCACAGTGATGGGGCTGCCCTCAAGAAGAACGAGCTGCTTTGGAGTACTGGGAAGAGATAATGTATTAGAAAGAGCTTTCCATTGTGTTGGTCTGATAAGGAAGAGTCTTCATGGAGGACCTGGCTACTTTTCACCTTTTACTCTGGAATGAGAGATGTGGGAAAGGAAGAAAGAAAAGAAAAAAAGAAAGAAAAAAAGAAGGAAGGAAGAAATGAAAGAAAGAGAAAGGCAATGAAAGAAGGAGGAAGGATGGGAGGAAGGAAAAAGAAGGAAGGAAAAGAGAAAGGAAGATAGGGAAAAATACACAATGAAAGAGGGAGACAGAGAGTAAAAGGGAGACACAGAGTCTAAGACCAAGACAAGAGAGATAGAGGAATGAGGAGAAAGGGAAAGGGTGACATAGTGATAGCAAAGCTGTTTCAAAGTCAGGAATACCTGAGTTCAAGTCCTGATTGACACATTCTAGCTTTGTCAGCCTGATCAAGTCATTTAACCTCTCAATGCAAAACTCCTAAGTGAATCAGACTATAATGTAATTGGGAAATGTTTAACAAAACAAATAGAAATGTGACATAGATAATGCTAATTTGTGGTTTTCTAAGTCAATATGTGGCCCACAGGGGTCTGTTTTTATTTCAATTTGCACAATTCAGGCAGCTGGCTGAGGCTATAAATTACAGAGAAAATGTTTCCCTGCCTTGGCCACCTGGGAATTCTCTGTGCCAGTGAAAGCTCAGTTCTGGCCCTGGACCACCCGGACCAGTGCTAGTTACACAGTAGATGCCTGATAACCGTGTCTTGAAGGAATGGTACATATTCATTCTGGGCAGAAAAGTTGTCCTGTGTTTCCCATGGGCAGCAAGCATGGCTGGGCTTGGTGTTTTCAGCTGAGTCCCTGCTGCAGATGTGCAAACAGAATTAAAACCAACCCCAACAAAGCTGCAGTTTGTCTTAAAGGACCAGCATTTTGCAGGCTCTGCTGGCAAAGGCCAGAAGCTTTCTCTCCCTTCTCATTTTCCTTTTTCTCTTTAATGTCAGGTGAACCAGAGACCTGTTAGATAGATCCTAGAGATAATGAAGTCTGTGTTCATCCTGATCTATACTGATCTTTGGCCATAGGTGGAGGACCGCAGATAACTTCAGGGGTTCCAAAACAGAGCAGGGGGAAAACCAGCTCCAGCAGGCACTTTGGCCTCTCAGGCATTGTCTCCCCTGCTCCCAGAAACCTCTTGGCTTTTCCCACTTAGGGAATTCTAAGTAACTGCCCTGGCTTAGGTCTCATTAGGCTCATCCTTTCAGCATCTCTGTGAAGTGAGGTAATGAGGAGCAGAGACTTTAATCCTTTGGCATGGACTGGAGGTGGAGGGAGGGACAGGAAGGTGGGCATTGCCCAAGCAAGACAGGAGTTAGGAGGGAACCGGGAGGCAGGTGTTGATGATTCCCTTAAATGGGCCTTTCCCCTCTTGGCGAGTTACACCATAAGCATCACAGGTCCCAGTTTAGGAAGGAAAGGAAAGACAAAGAAAGATTGCTCAATCATTAATTACTCTGTAAGTTGGAAATCCTATGCTATGGCCTGGCAGAATAAAAGGGACTTTGGAACAGGAGTGTTTGAGTTGTTTAGTGGAAGAATTCTTGCCTGCCACCCAGGAGGATGGGGTTCAATTCCCGACCCAGAGTAGAGGTGGCTCTGACCTTACAGTCCAGAAGACTGGAGTTCAAATCTCACTGCAGACTCCGTAAGTCACATCACTTCCATATCTGTAAAATGAAAGGCTTGTACTCAGTGGCTCCTAAGGGCTGGTCCAGCTCTAAATATATGGTCCTGTAAACAGAGAACATACAATGTCAGACACTGAAGGAGCCTAGAATCAAGAAAATAAAGTGTCAGAATTGGGAGGGGTGTTAGAACATAGAACCTAGAATGGCAGAGCTGGGAAGACCCTTAGATGGGTAGGACCTTAGGTGAGAGAATTTCAGAACTGCAGGTGATCTTAGAATAAAAACCATAGGCTGGCCAGGCTGGAAGGGACCCTGACATTATTGGGTCCAACTTCTTTATGATAAAGGTGAGGATTCTTGCTCAAAGGAGTGGGTTCAGGCATAGTGCACTTGATGGCCAGGGTGGGATTCGCCACACTGACTAACCAGAGAAAGGCAGGGCTATGCCAGTCAGGTTCTGCTCCCTTAATCTGCCTGGGATTTAAGTATATTTAAACATATATATGTTCTCTATAAACAGAGAACACAGAATGTCAGACATTGAAGGAACCTAAGGTATTGCTTTGGATAGATTTTGCAATTCAATGGATGCCGAGGCACCTATTGTCCTGAGGTAAGAAGGATAACCAGAGAATGGTTGTAACACGTAACCTGTGGAGAAAGACAAGAATGGGTGAAAAAGGCTCTTCTTAATTTTTAAGTCCGTACTAAATGCTGGCCTTTCTTCCAGATGTTAAAGATATAAAAAGCAAAAGTGAGACAGTCTCTGTCCTTAAGGAATTTATATTAATAATAGCTGACATTGATAGGCAGCCGGGTGGCACAGTGGATAGAGCTCTGGGTCCGGAGTCAGAAACACGAGTCCAAATCCTGTCTCCAACACTTCCTATCTGTGTGACCCTGGCCAAGTCACTTAACCTCTGCATGTTTTCTCAACTGTAAATGAAATTCAGATAATCAAAGCACCTATTTCCCAGGGTTGTCACCAGAATAAAATGAGATAAAACTTTCCAAGTGCTTTGCAAATCTTAAAGCACTAGCTAATTTAGAGAACTAATGATAAATAATGAACTTAATCCAAACACATAAGAACAAGTCAGTCCCCTAAAGAAGTGGTCAAAGGATATGAAAATAGTTCTCCAAGAACTGCTAAGCATTAGCTCACATCAGAAATAATGCACCATGGGGCAGTGGCTAGTGAGTGGTGCCAGAGGTCAGGAAGACCTGGGGTTAGGTCCTACCTGAGTCACATCCTGGCCATGTGTGACCCTGGGCAAGAGTCTTCCCTCTCATTGCTCATATCACCTCTCTAAGCCTTTTGTTGTTCAGTCATTTTCAGTTTTGTCTGATACTCTGTGACCCCAACGGGGGTTTTCTTGGCAAAGACTCTGGAGCAGTTTGCCATTTCCTTCCCCAGCTCATTTTACAGATGAAGAAACTGAGGCAGCCAGGGGTTGCCAAGAGTCACACAGCTAGTAAGTGTCTGAGGCAGGATGTGAGCTTGGGTCTTCCTGACTCCAGGCCTGGCACTTTATTCACTATGCCACCCAGCTGCTTCCTCTAGACCTATAAACTGCAAATGTTGCAGTCTGAAATGGGAAAAAGGATTTCTTCATTCAGTATTTCACTGTACCATTGAACTCACAAAACCATCTCTAACCAGGTGAAAGAATGACCTAAATCATCAATAAAAAGGCAATTTCAAATCAAAACAACTGGGGCAGCTAGGTGGTGCAGTGTAGAAAGCACTGATCTTGGAGTCAGAAGGACCTAAGTTCAAAACCTGCTTCAGATATTTGCTAGCTCCAGGACTCTGGGCAAGTCACTTAACCCCTATTGCCTTCAGAAAGAAGAAAGAAAATCAAAACAAATCTGACATTTCCTATCAAGCCCAGAAAGATGACAGAAGGTGGAAAGAGTCAATATTGAAGTAGCTGTGGGAAGACAGGCTTGCCACTAATAGGCTGATGTTGGAGCTGTGTGGACTGGTCTGAGCCTTCCAGAAATAACAACGAAAAGACCTTGGAGTTTTGCTAGGAAAGTAACAAAAATATCCATTTACCTTAACCCAGAGTTTGCCCAAGAAAGCCACAGTTGGGAAGATCCTATACATAATCAAGATATTCAGAGCAATATTTGTTGTAGCAGAAAAACCAAACCAAACCAAAACAAAACTGGAAACAAAGTCGATGCCCATGGAAAGAGGAACGGTGGATGCATGGAATGGAAGTGATTGTGCCATCAAAAATGCCAGAGGGATTTTCAGAAGTATGGGGAGACATATGAACTGAAGCAGGTAGAAATAAGCAGGAATACCATATGCCTGCCGATGACTATAACCATGTCATTTAAAAAGAATTGAAAAAGCTACTCAAAATAGTACATTATTATAATCGCCTTGGACAAGAGGCGAGAAAATATCCCTGCCTCTTTTACGCTGGAGAAATAGGTTTGAAATGCTGCTTATGCCACTAAATGTCAAAGTGTCTGAGGATTTTATTAAACTTTTTTCTTTTCTTAGCAAAAAAAAGTTACAAGGGAAGACTCCCTGTGTAGGGGAGGCAACGGGGAATATTTGGCATATGCTGTACAAATACAAGGCACCACTCATACTTTTTAAAAGTTCCTTTGGAAGTTCTGAAGTGACAAACTTATCCATCGTTTCTTTCTTATTCTTCTAAACTCTGGGGAGCAGATAAAGAACCCTATATCAGGGTGATTTCCCAGCAACCTCTACATCAGGGGCTGAAAATTTTGTTTGCTGAATGCCCCAGTCAGTTTTTTAAAAATTGATCACATTCCCCCCCTTTCCCCATCGTCAGATCATTGCTGTTTGTTTTTCATTCTTGAAGAATACCCAAATGACATCATGATGTCAGTGTCAAGGTACAGTGTGTCCGACTGTGGTCGATCGGACCAATACAAGCTTGGAAGGCTCCACCACAAGTTAGGCACAAATAGTCCATATGAACACTTGGAGTGGAAATGTTTCTAAATTTATCTCACTTGTTTTTTCAATTCTGTTTTGCTCATAGAGAACAGCACCTTCCTTGATTCAGGAATGCCATCCTGTGCCAGCAACTCCCAATGTCTCCCAATGGATACTAATATTCTTCAGAGAGAGATTGAGAGTGTCCTTGTATCACTTCTTCTGACCACCACGCAAACACTCGCCTTGTGTAAATTCTGTGTAAAATATCTTCTAGGCAAGTGTACATTTTGCATTCAAACAACATGACCAGCCCATTGAAGTTACACTCTCTAGAGCCGAGTTTGAATGACTGGCAGTTCATCTAGAGAAAGGACCTCATTATTTGGTACCTTATCTTGTCGGGTCATCTCCAGAATCTTCCGAAGACAATTCAGATGGAAGCGATTCGGTTTCCTTGCATGGTGCTGTTAAACTGTCCATGTTTCAGAGGCATACGACAGTGACGTCAACACATTGACGTTATAGACCTTGAGTCTGATGGTTAGTCTAATATCCCTTCTCTTTCCCACTTTCTTTTGCAGCCTGCCAAATCCTAAGCTATTTATTTATGTGTTCTAGATACAAGCACCATTGTAATAGTGATCCTACTCATCATAAAACTTTTACCAAATAATGAAAGCTAGCATTCATATAGTGCTTAGAAGTTTACAAAATCATTTTATATGAGCTAGCTTATTTGATGTTCACTATCACCCTGGGAAATAGGTGCTTTTATTATCCCCATTTTGCAGATGAGACAACTGAAACAGACCGTTCAGGTATGTGTACTTACTTATATTGTGTTTCTTTCATTAGCAGCTGACCTCCTTGAGGGCAGGGGTTGCTTTTGTTTTTCTCTGTATCCCAGTACTTAGCTCACTGCCTGGCTTACGAAAGGTGTTTAATAAATGTTTAATGTTATTTGACTGATCAGAACACAGAAGATGCATGAGCCTAGATAAGACCTGGATAAGACCCTAGAGATTTACAGCCAGAAAGGATCTATGCCATTTCAGTTAATTCTTTCATTTGATGAATGAAGCAGAAAAATAAGTGATTCATCCAGGGTCATTCAGCTAGCATATGGTGAAACCAGAATTTGAACCCAGATCTCCTGGGTGCTACAGCATCCTTTGTTTTCTACTGCTGTTTGTGCCCTTCTGGTATACCTTCATTTAGGACAACATCATGCAAGCTTTGAAAAGACTTTGGAATCAGAGCCAAGAGACCAGAGTTTCGTTTTGTCTCTTTCACATCCTGGCTAGAGATTCCAAGTGTGTAGTTAGTTAGCCTTGGCTTCCTCATCTGCAGAATAAACACTTATTGACTGATGAACTTCCTGACAGTGACTGAGTGAGTATGCAACTGGTCACACAAGTAGAGAGGATGCAGAAGTGAAATATTCTATTCAGGGAGAAACAAGAAGATTTGGTCACTAGTGAGAGAGAGGAACGCTCTCCAGGGGAATCTCCAGGAGATTCCCTGGAAGCTTCACCTGGAAGCTGCTGACCTGGGTTAAGAGGAAGAATGGTGCTGCCTTTGACAGGAAGAGCATGGTGCTGTGGATAGGGTGCTGAACTTTGAGTCAAGAGGATCTGAATTCAAATCCTCCTTAGATACTAGCTCTGTGACTCTGAGTAAGTCATCTGCTCAGATCCTCAGTGTGACTGAATTTTCTCATAAAATGGGGAGGCCAAACCTTTAAGGTTTCTTTCAGCTCTAAATCCGTGTTCCAATGATCCTATGTCAAGTCTGAAAGATGAATGGGCTTGGGGGAGGGAGAAATATAATGAAATGAGATCTGTGATGTAAATTGCATTCCATTCATGCCTGCTCATCCTTTCTTTCTCTGTCCCAATAAATAAGAAAAGGTGTGGAGGCGGGGCTCTTATTTTTTGGCCACTGTCCCAGAACTGAGGCAACTGAGAAGCATCCCATGAGGTGAGGGGGAGTGGGAGTGGATTTGCTCTGTGTGTTGGGAGGAGGTTTGGGGGGCAGAGTTCATTTTCCTGATTTGTGCAGTGGTCTGAGAAAGGTTAGGTTTTTAACTTTCCTGAGGGGCCACCTTGGGGTAGAAAGGGGAAAGGATGGAGTTGGGTAGTGAGTTTGTATTGGAGACAAATCCCCACCGGCTGTTAGGGGAAGGGTAGGATGGAGCCTGTCTTCCCTCTCTGCGATTGGCAGTCACACCGTTGCCCTCATTTTGGAGATCCATGTTCTAAACAATATAACTGTGCCCTTCTCAATCCCAGGAGGCTTGCCTGGGTCTGAGTCTGCCTGCTGTTCTCTGAATAAACCAAGCAGCCTCCACATGACAAAGTTGGCCTGTCTAATTATCTGCTAGTGGCTGGTAACTGTTCTTCCTCTTCCTTAAATATCCCAGCTACTGCTGCCTCTGCAAGACTCTGAGATGAAAGCACATGTATGCGAGATATATTTCACCTGGTTCCCAGGTCCCTGTGGGACTTCCCTAATTATAGTGCTAATATCAACATGCTTTTCCCTTACCCACTCTATATCAACCACCAAATTATGGCTGGTGGCTGCAGTCATCAAGGCATACCCAGCAGCTTGCCTCCTCCCTGACACCTCTGACTAACCCAGTGAAAAGTCATTGCAATGAAGCCTTCCTGGCATTAGCTTCTCTTGCTGCATAAATGTTGAGAGCTGCAGAGGGAAGTGCTATTCCATGCAGGGAATGGCAGTATTGGCAATGCTCCTGAATTCTCAGATCCACAGTGTCCCAAGTACCTGATTCCAGAGTTAGTTTGCTGTGGTAGGAGAAAAGGTGGAGACAAAATTTATATCGTAAGCTACATTTTAAAAAATAGAACTATTAGTTTTTAGGCTATTGGTGGTCAACTTCCTGCCTAGCAGACAACTGATGGTGCGGTTGGCAGTGTGTTGGACTGAAAGTCTTGAGTTCAAATCCATCTTCAGACACTTATGACCCAGGGCAAGTCATTTAAGTGTTATCTGTCTCAGTTTGTTCATCTGTAAAATAGGGATGACGATAGTACTTACGTGCTAGTGTTATCAGGATACAAAGAGATCATATTTATAAAGCTCTTTATAAATCTGGAAGAGCTGTATAAAAGGTATTCCTTCTTTTTCCTTCCCCTTCCTCTTAGAAAGTCACTTTAGGGGAATGTTCTTCCAGGAATTCATGTACTGGATAAGAGACTGAACTGGTCAGCCTCCGCATTCTTTCAATTCAGTTCATTAAAGTTAACCACATTGCCTCCCTCCCTCCCCCTTTTTTTAACCTTCCTAATCTTATACATCACAACCTTCCAGAAATTCTATGGCCCAGCCATATGGGCCTCAAACATGACCCACCATTCTCCTGTCTCTTAATTGAGTAGTTAAGTAATAAACATTTAGTAAGTACCTACTGTGTGCCAGGCACTGTGCTGAGGATACAGGGAGGCAAAAGACAGTCCTTGCTCTCAATTTGCTTACAAGTCTAATAGAGGAGACTATGCAAATATGTACAAAGCAAGATATATATAGTACAACACTAGAATAAAGGGGGTGGGGCTAGAGAAGGCTTCCTTTACAAGATAGGATTTTAGTTGGGGCTTAAAGGAAGCCAGGGAGGCTCCTCTCCCAGGAGAGAAAGTATTCCAAGCATGGAAGCAGCCAGAGAAAATGCCAAAGCCAAGAGCTAGAGTGTCTTGTTTGAGGAACAACCAAGAGGCCAGTATTACTGGATAGAAGTAAGGTTCAAGAAGACTAGAAAGGAGTAGGAGGAGGCTAGGTTATGAAGGGCCTTGAATGCCAAAACAGAGCATTTGTATTTGATCATGGAAGCAGATCATTGGAGCTTGGTGAGTAAGGGGAGATGATGTATTTGAATTTGGGCATTAGAAAAATCACATTAGTGGCTGAGTGGAGGATGTATTGACCCCCCCCCCCCCAGCAGCTACTGCAATAACTGAGATATGAGGATGTGAGGGTCTACATCAGGGTGGGGGTTGCATGATAGGAGAGAAGGGGATATATTTAAGAGATGCTGGCAGGGATGAAGAACAGGTCTCAACAACAGCTTGGATATGGGAGGTGAGTGGGAGTGAGAAACTCAAAACAACTCCTGGTCTGGGACCCAGATTCTGGGAGGGTGGCATTACCCCATCATGCCAGTATATATAATACAGTAAGAGAAGGAAGTTTAGGAGGGAAAAGAATGAGTTCTGTTTCTGAGGGTTCACAGAATATTTGCTCAGAAAGTCGATCCTTCCACATTTCTGTCTCTGGAAATCCCTGATTTTCTATAAGCCTCTCCTCAAAATCACTTTCTCCAGGAATGCTTTTCCTAATGCCCTAGTTGCTAGTGCCCTTGCTCTCATACTGCCTTATATTAATGTGTGACACATAGCCATTTGTGATGGTGATCAAATTAGGATCTTTTATTGTTTTTGCTTTACTAAAATTGCCTCTGATTGAATAATGTGATGAAAGAAGATCTTTTCCACCCATTGATGGACCTGCCCATTGTGGGAAGCTTGATTAGGGGTTATTTGGTAGGGGAGTCACAAGTACCTTTTGTTTTTTCTATTGAGGAACTGGGTCAGAGAGTTACACCCCATGTCTCTAAAAAGTGTATAAATATTCTGAGGGTGAGGTTTTACTTTGGGGCTTAGTTTTGTAATAAGTTTTGGGTGCCAGAGGAGCACTCTGGGAATCTGCTAAGGATTCTAGTTCCTCTCCACCTGGCTTTGAGAACCCAGATGTCATGCTTCCCTCTCTGGTAACCATGGTCAGACAGTTGGTCCAATTGTCTGTTGAATTCAGGCAGAAGAAGTCATGTCTGTTGACTTTTAATTTCTCTGTATTTTCTTTGAAGTTCAGGGTGCTGACTCTTCTGAGTTAAGTGAATGATATATGTGTTTGGTTAAAGGAATGATACGTGTGCTTGATTAAAGTGACTGTTAATCCCTCAAAAGTTGTCTTTCCTTTTATGAATGCAGATCTAGGAACCTGTGACAGCAGTCTCCCCTGTGTATATTGGGGTGCTTACTGTTATACCATTTCACTGTTGTCTTTGCATCCCCAGAATGGCACAGTACCTGGCACATAATAGGTGCTTAATAAATGCTTGTTGATTGTAATTTTGCTGGAGGTAAGGCTTTCATTGGCCTGAGATAACTTGATTCCAGCTGTTCAAGGAGATGCACAAGTTCACTTGTCCATTTCATTTCTGGCCTTGTGTATCAGCAAGGACCCTGGCATACATAGGAGGGCCTGCTGCACAGGTTCTTAGATCTGCTTTTCTAAAAGGAAAGCAACTTTTGAGGGGTCAACAGTCACTTTAATCAAGCACATACATCATTCGCTTAGTTCAGGGGAAAAATCAGCCCCCTGAACTTCGGAGAAAATACAAACAAAGAAAAGAGGATCAACAGACAGGGCTTCCAACTGTCTGACTCCATACATCACCGATCAACAGACCCAGTTATCTGACCATTCATACATAATTACCGGAGAGAGAAGCACCAGCATCTGGGTTTTCAAAGCCAGGGGGCTCCTTAGTGGCTCCCTAGAGTCTCATCTGGCACACAAACCTTTTTCCAACACTAAGCTCCAAAGTAAAACCTCACCTCAGAGTCTTCATACACTTTTCAGAGCCAGATGGCATAACAACCCTTGAGAATCAGTGCTTCATTAGAGATTAACAAAAAGTGTGGGTCTTTCCACAAAACAAATCTCTCCTAATCAAGCTTCCCTTAATGGACAGGCCCATTAATAGATGGGGAAGTTCTTTAACTCTCATAATTACCATTGCACATTGTGATTTGGGGATATTCAATAGGCCAGATTCTGCCAGATAAACAGGGTATTTTAGGGGCAAAAGATGGGGCCTTTATTGTCTACATACTTTCATCAAGGCAAATTGATGCCTTGGAATTACATATCCAGAACCTAGAACCATGTGGATTGCTTCATTCTTGGATGAAGCTCAGCATTCTAGGTCAGTCAAATGTCTTGAGCCTTTACCTTGGAACTCATCCATATGAGTTCATGTGTCACAAAGCGAACTTTCTTGGAGGTAAGGAGGATAATTCTCATGCCCAAGGGTATGGAAATCCTGGCTCCAGTGCCCAGCCCTTCTCCTTTTCTACACTTGAATACTCTTTGAAGTCTACTCCAGCTCCTGGAGCTAAGCAAAACATACCCATTGAGGAAATGGGATCCTCCCAAAGGGAAAAGAACCGAATCAGATGGCCTACACCCACCTTTGCTTAGGTGTGTCCTCTCAAAGGGAATCTCAAAACAGGAATTCTCAGTGCTTGTCATCATAAAGGTGATTTTACTCTTCCAACAGATTTTCTTGGGTGTGGTATTGGTGAGGGAGGTGGGGTGGTGAGGGATGTTGATGAAAGAGGTGTTTAGTTTCTCACTTAATCAAATTTCTTATAGAATTCTAGAGTCAAGATAGAAAGAAACTCATAGGTTTGACCATGTCATCCCCATCAATAAACTCCAAAGTCTCCCTATTATCCCTAAGGAAAAGAAAATCTAAAATCCTCTCTCTCTTTGGCATTGAAGGTTCTTTATAACTTGACCCCTTCCCATCTCTCTGGTCTCCTTACTAACTTCTCCACACTCTATGGCACCACCATATTTGCCTTCTTCTGTGTACCTCCTTACCTGCACACTGGTTCACCCCAAGATGGTAAATCTCTTCACCTTGACTTCTACTCTTGGTATCTCCATTTTGGTTTTTTTGAAGTCTCAGCTTAAGCACCTCCTTTTGTATGAGGCCTTCTCTGGTCGCCAAGTCTGGGTTCTCTTTCAGTTCTTCACTTTAAAGTTCATTGAAACCTAGAGCCTTGCTACCTTGCATTCTGGTTACCTTGCATCTGATTGATTCATGTTTTCTGGATACCTACATAAGCATATACGGTTTGCCCCCTTAGAATATGCAAGGACTATTTCCCTTTTGTTTCAGTACTGCTAGTATCTTGTATATAGTTTTTGACATGTGCTGGTACTTAATAAATGCTTGTGTAACAATACTTAGAACATTGACAAACAAGTAACAATAACATAACTTCTGGTAGGTTGGTCTTTAAAAATCAAAACAGTAGAGCCTTATGACACCACCTACTGGGCATTTCACATTGACCTTGACCTGCATTATTTACCTTGAGGTTCATATCTTTTAGGCTGGCTGGCCAGACAGGAGGGCCCCATGGTGGTTGTCTTCTTCTAGTAGGGCTGTGGTAGCTTGTAAGGGGTAACACCTGCAGTGAAGCCAGAGGCAGCTGATGAAATCAGGATCTCTCAGATTCACAAGGTTACTCCAAGACTGGACAGAAAGAAACATACACAAACATACACACACACACACACCCCACATAACAAAAAAGGCAGAGCCAGGAATGCAGATTAATGCTTGCCTTGGCCATCACATGATTAGACTGTAGAGGAACAGCCACCATTGTTGCTGGCATGGGGGAGGGCATCCTTCCCCCGCCCCTCACAGGAAGTCTATGAACAGGCTCCAAGAGTCCTCACATGCTTGGCAGGTGGGAGGAGAGAGAACCTCACAGGATAGAGTCAATCCTTTTGAGTTCTACTGAGTGAGATTCTTCTTCTGGTTTAGTGATCAATTATTGATAATGCACTTTCATACTGTAGCCCTGACTCTCATGGGAGAGGACCAAAGGATCTCACTTCCCAACATTTGCTTTGTCACCTCCAAATACCATATCCTTCAGCACTGAGCCCCAGGACATGAAGGGACTACAGGAAAGGATTAGGGCAAATGAGTCACTCAGATGGGCCCAGATCTGTGTATCCTCCATGAGTGCACTCTAGCCGGAGCCGATGAGATGAGGTGTCCTCCGTTCATGCCCATTATATGTGTTTGCTTGATTATTCTACCTCTGTCTGAAGCATTCATGCTACTACTACCAGTCTAAGGAGAGGTTGTCCAGTTTGTATTTCATAGAATCAGGAAATAATCAGATAAGAGCTTGCTGTTGTCCTTTGTTCTAGAAGATGACCAAAATGACATCACTGTTAGAGTCACATTTCAGTGTGTCTGACTGTAGCTGATCAGACCAATGGGAGCTTGGCAAGCTCTACCAGAGGTGAATAAATAGTTTATGTGAACATTGGAGGTGGATTCCCTAGATTTGTATGTCTCAAGTTTCTTTTGAGCTACTGAAATTCTGCTTTGCTTATAGACCACAGCATCTTCTCTGATGTGGGCATGTCATGCTGGATGATCCTGTGCCAACGTCTCCCAAGTCACGCAATCAATTCCAACATTCTTAAGAGAGACCTTGAGAATGTTCATGGATCGCTTCTTCTGACCTCCATGTGAATGCTTGCCTTGTATGAGTTCTCCATAAACTAGTCTTTTAGGCAAGTATACATTTGACATTTGAACAATATGGCCATCCCATTGGAGTTGTGCTCTCTGAAGCAGAGTTTGAATGTTTGGCAGTTTAGCTCAAGAAAGGACCTCAGTGTCTGGTACCTTATCCTACCAGATCTTCCTAAGATAACTGAAATGGAAGCAATGGTAGGGTGCTGATATACTGTCCAGGTTTCACAGGCATACAACATTAAGGTCAGCACAATGGCTCTGTAGACCTTCAGTGGAGAATTCATGGAGAATGCATAACTCTTTTCTCTCACACTTTCCTTTGGAGTTTTCCAAACACTGAGCTAGCTCTGGCAATGTGTGCATCAACCTCATTATCAATGACTATGACCCTGGAAAGTACAGTACTAAGGTAAGTGAACCTTATCCATAGCATTCAAAATTTCTCCATTTACTGTAACCTATGGTTCCATGTATGAGTGGCGTGGTGCTGGCTGACGGAGCACCTGTGTTTTCTTGGTGTAAATTGTTAGGCCAAAAGCATAAATTTAACACAAACAGCAGAGCCTCAGAGGCTGCATTGAGTACACAATCATCTTGAGTGAAATCAGGTTAAGTGAAGACTCCTCAGGCATGAATTCTCCAAAATCCCCACCCTTCCTGCTAAAGCTAAAATAACTAAGCATCCCCCTCAGGCAAATAAAATGCTCCAGGATAGGGGAGAACCACCCAAGTTCTGGGCACATCAGCTCTCTTCTCTTAAGTTCTATATTTGGTAACAAAAACCCTCATTGGTGAGCAATGATCCTTTCTGTGTTCTTTGTCTCTGGGGTAGATTCCTGTGCTTAGATCATATGTGTCGATTCCCAGCCAATGGAAAGAGAGGCTAGTGGGCTTCCACATTAGGACTATAAAATGCTATACCCTGCTCTGCTCAGGTCCACTCCCTTGCTGACACCACCCATGGTCTCATGGGAAGGGCCCCTTCTCATGAGATTGTAATAAATTCCCTTTTGCCTTCTACCTTGAGAAGCCTCTGAGTTTAATTTGAGTAAGGGTTGCTGTATCCCACACAATCTGCAAACAGAAAATCATGTACCAACACTCCCTCCACTTTAGTCTTGGCTTGTAGCCTTTTCAAATTGAAGAATTTGCCAGTATTAGAGCCAGAAGGGATTCCCAAGTCTGATCTACCTATACCCAAATCTATAATTTACAGGTGAATAAATTGAGACACAGGGAGGTTAAGTATCTATCCCAAGGTCACATGGGTATTAAGAGTATGATACAGAAGCTGAACCCAAGTCCTCAGATTTCAAAACCAGGACTCTTGTCATGTGACATTCTATAGAGATATAGAACTCTTCATTACCCATCCTCTATCCTGCTTCCTGTTCCCTGAAGCAGCCCATTCCATTTTTTGGTTGTTTCTGATTACTAGGAAGACCCTCCTTATGATGAGCCAAAGTCTATACTTCTGCATCTTCCACCAATTTCTTGGAGTTCCCTGCTCTGTGACAGGGCAGAACTTACCTTATTCATTTTCTACACAGCAAGAGAATTCATACTTGAAGATACAAGACTTTCCCCTTCATGCCTTCTCTTCTCCAGGGAAAATGTTGTCTATTTCTGCCACCATTCTTTAGGTAGCTTTGGTTTCAAGACTTTCCACCATTCTGGTCATCATCCTTTAGACCCAGTTCATCAGTGTCCCTTCTAAAATATGGTTTCCTCAACCATAGGAGAAAGAAGGCTCACTGGACAAGCTGATTGATTTCCTGTTGCCCAAACTGGATATTGAATCTTCTGCCTCTGGGTGTTCATACATGCTGTCCTACACACTTGGAAGACCTTTTCTCCGCACCTTTGCCTCTTAAAGTCCTTAGTGTCCTTCAAGGTTAATTTCAGACCTCCTCTTTTACAGGAAGCCTTTCCAGATTTCACTGGTCATGCTCATATAAAGCATCTCTCTCTATTTATCCATCCATCCATCCATCCATCCATCCATCCATCCATCCATCCATCCATCCATCCATCCATCCATCCATCCATCTATCTATCTATCTATCTATCTATCTATCTATCTATCTATCTATCTATCTATCTATCTATCTATCTATCTATCTATCTTTCTCATTCATCCATCCATTCATCCATCCATCCATCTATCCCAGCCCTCCCTTGCTCAAAACAAAATCAAATGCAAGTCATGTCATTATTTCTCTGATGGCATGGTCTTCTTCGGCAACGGACGAACACACACATCCATCTAGCTATCTAGCTATCTATCCAATCCTATCTATGTCTCTATCTACCGTCATCTCATCTCTCTCTCTCTCTATACCTTTATCTCTGCTCATCTATCATGTAGCTATTGCTCTATTGTCTCTCTATTTATCTATCATCTATGTCTGGGGTAGGGGGTAGCTAGGTGATGCACTAAATAGAGTGCCCAGACTGGAGTCAAGAAGACTCCCTGAGTTCAAATCTGGCCTCAAACACTTCCTTGCTGTGTGACCCTGGGCAAGTCACTTCCCCCTATTTGCTTTAGTTTCCTCAGTTGGAATGAGGAATGAGCAGGATAAAGAAATGGCAAACCATTCCAGCATCTCTGCCAAGAAAACCTCAAATGGGGTGACAAAGTTGGACATGACTGAAACGACTGAACCACATCTACATCTATCCACCATCTATCTTTCAGTCCATCTATCTATGCTTATGTCACTGAGATGTAACATGACTTTCCCAGGGTCACACAGCTAGTCTGGAAGAGAAAGACCTTCCTGACTGTATCCTCCCTACCCACCCCACGATGCTGAAACTCTCTAAAGCTCTTATTTGCTGAGAAGGCAGAGATCTGCACCAATAGAGGTAGTTCTTTATCAGGATCTCTCTGTACTGATGCTGTCCTTGGGCCTGGTTTAAAATAACAAAACGAAAACAAGAAACTTCCCCCCCCCCCATACCATGCTCATAGGTGCATATATATACATTTACATACACATAAACACAAAAACATGAGCAAACACTAGAGACTAGAGGCAGCCACTTTGCCTTCTCCTTATGGGTTTGACCGCCTAACACAGGGCCAGTGAGTGTTCATGCACATGTACTAAATGTGCCCTTGGTGAATCTGGGTGGATATTCCCCAGACGGCAGATAACAGGGACTAGTCCAGCTCCTTCCAGCCTGCTCCCTCCACCCAGGTGGACAGGGGTGTGGCCAAACCCTTGGAAGCCCTTGGTCTGTTTCAGATCATCCCTTTCTCACCTCTGTTCTCCCCTTCTTTCCTCTGGAGAGGCAATCAGTCACACTGAGGGGCCAACATAGTGATCCTTGGGACCATTTGGATCCTTGCTGTATTGTTTTCACATGCTACAAAAATGCCACAATACAGTAAATAACAATAAGCATTTATAAAATGCTTGAACACTGGGGATCCAGGTGCCAGCAAAAAGAAAAAAAAAGTCCCTGCTCTCAAGGAATTTATATTCTAATGGGGAATGAGCACCTCTAAAGGAGAGTTGAGATTGTAGATGGAGGAGATAGCAATGGTAGTGTAAGGTCAGAGGGCTGAGCTGGTCTGAGCCCTTCCCCAAAGTACAGATTCTAGGAAGAACTCACCAATGGAGAATGAGGCCCAGAGGAAGGAAGGAAGAGGAAACTTGGGTAAAAATAGGCCAAGTTGTGGAGGTTAGAGAGGCCAGTATTTATTGAGCACCTGGCATACAGAACCGAGTTGGGCAGAAGACACAAGGCACGATCCACGTTTGCCTTCATGCTTTTCCACAGCACCTAGACAAGAGACTTGGAAGAAAAGAGGCCTCTATGCGTGGAATAAAAGGGGTACATACAGGGCTAACCCACACAAAATAATGGGAAAACATAAGTACACAGTACAAAGGACCCTAATTTTTCTAGGGAGATTACTTTGTTTCCATGTGCATGCAGGCCCTAAGCTCCTTTTAAATTGCAGAAAATACATATAATTTCCGAAAGCCTAGGTTCCTTTCTTTATTTGGAGTTGAGGTTTAGTGCTTTCTGACTTGAGCTTAAACAGGTGTCCTGGCAGCTGGAGGTCTCAGGAGGCCTCGGGCTAGTCAGATTTCCTGTGGGAAGTCTGGGTATAGGCACTCTGTGATTAAAAGGGAAACAGTTTACTGGGGGAAAAAGAAAAAGACTTTTTTTCTTTTGCAATGTTTCTTTGAGAAAAATCTTATTTCTAAGATGTATACAAAACAGACAAATTGACAAAAATGAGCCATTTTTCAAGTAGCAAATAGTCTAAGGATATGAATAGGTGGTTCTAAAAGAAGACCCAGGTAATCTGTAGCTATAGGAAAAAAATGCTCCAAAAAGAATAGTTAGGTTCTTTTCTTTATATACAGGCTTTCCAAATATTATCTTACTTTAGCCTCACGACAACCTTGAAAGGTAGGTGATATAATTATCTCCATGTCGGAGATTTAGAAATCAAGGCAGGCAAAGGATAAGTGACTTGTCTAGGGTCACATGGCCAGGGTGTATCTGAGTCTGTATTGGAACTCAGATATTCCTGACTCATACACACACACACACACACACACACACACACACACACACACACACACACAAACATGTGAGCTATATGTGTTTGTCCTTCATTGCCAAAGAAGACCATGCCATCAGAGAAATAATGACATGACTTGCACTTGACTTTGCTTTGTGTGAGGGAGGGCTGTGGAGGTCACCAGCCTCACTTCTCCTCCAGAGCCATCTGAATCCAGTGACCAGATATTCATCAGGATGACTGGAGATGACCCAGGATGAGGCAAAAGGGGTTAAGTGACTTGCCCAAGGTCACATAGCTAGTGAATGTCAAGTGTCTGAGGGGAGATTTGAACTCAGGTCCTCCTGACTCCTGCACTGGAGCTCTATTCACTGCATCACACTCATGCGTGAGTTATAATACATACATGCACATTTGTTATCATATGCATATTGTCTAAGTTCTAATTTATATTGATAAACCTCCTAACTGATAAAATCATAACTGAGGTAAAAACAACAGTAATTCTGCATAAACATACTGCTTGAAGTATATTCATACTATATATAGTTATATCACTGTGCAGCTCTATTTCACTCCATTGGTGACTGGGAGGGCATGATAGCATTGTCCATTATCCAGAACCTGGGCAAACCTGGTACATCATGAAATTGATGTACAATATTGAAGAACTTCTCTGGGCAGTCAAATTTTGACATACTTTTCCATAAGCCCTCACAACTAAGTGTCAAAGGCCTTGATCACATCTAAAAACATTGTGTACAGACGTCTGTTCTGCTCCTCGAATTTCTCTTGGAGTTGTCGGGCAGCAAACAACATATCACCTGTTCCTCAGCCCTTTTTGAAGCCACACTGGCTCTCAGGTATGTGACCATCTTCCAAGCGAAGGGTCCGCCTACTAAGGAGGACTCTGGAAAGAATCTTGATAACAATGACTAAGAGAGAGACCCCTTTGTGATTATAACAGGATAATCTATTTCCTTGACCTTTATAGAGGTGAACAATCTTTTTTTTTTTTTATTTAACTTTTAACATTTATTTTCACAAAATTTTGGGTTACAAATATTCTCCCCTTTTCTCCCCTCCCCCCCCCCAAACCCAAGCATTCTTATTGCCCCTGTGACCAATCTGCTCTCTCCTCTATCCTCCCTCCCTGCCCTTGTCTCCGTCTTCTCTTCTGTCCTGTAGGGCCCGATAGCTTTCTTGACCCCTTGACCTGTATTTCTTATTTCTCAGTGGTAAGAACATTACATTTGAGCCTAACACTTTGAGTTCCAACTTCTTTAGCTCCATCCCTCTCCACCCCTTCCCCTTGGAAGACAAGCAATTCAATATAGGCCAAATCTGTGTAGTTTTGCAAATGATTTCCGTACTAGTTGTGTTGTATAGGACTAACTATATTTCCCTCCATCCTATCCTGTCCCCCATTACTTCTATTCTCTTATGATCCTTTCCCTCTCCATGAGTGTCGACCTTGGATTGCATTCTCCTCCCCATGCCCTCCCCTCCATCCTCCCCCCCACCCTGCTTGTGCCCCTGTCCCCCACTCTCCTGTATTATGAGATAGGTTATCCTATCAAAATGAGTGTGCATTTTATTCTTTCCTTTAGTGGAATGTGATGAGATAGACCTCATGTTTTTCTCTTGCCTCCCCTCTTTATCTCTCCACTAATAAGTCTTTTGCTTGCCTCTTTTATGAGAGATAATTTGCCCCATTCAACTTCTCCCTTTCTCCTCCCAATATTTCTCTCTCACTGCTTGATTTCATTTTTTTTTTTAAGATATGATCCCATCCTCTTCAATTCACTCTGTGCACTCTGTCTCTATGTATGTGTGCGTGTGTGCATGTGTGTGTGTGTGTGTAATCCCACCCAGTACCCAGATACTGAAAAGTTTCAAGAGTTACAAATATTGTCTTTCCATGTAGGAATGTAAACAGTTCAACTTTAGTAAGTCCCTTATGACTTCTCTTTGCTGTTCACCTTTTCATGGTTCTCTTCATTCTTGTGTTAGAAAGTCAAATTTTCTTTCCAGCTCTGGTCTTTTCATCAAGAAAATTTGAAAATGCTCTATTTCATTGAAAGACCATTTTTTCTCCTGAAGTATTATACTCAGTTTTGCTGGGTAGGTGATTCTTGGTTTTAGTCCTAGTTCCTTTGACTTCTGGAATATCCTATTCCATTCCCTTCGATCCCTTAATGTAGAGGGTGCTAGATCTTGTGTTATCCTGATTGTATTTCCACAATACTTGAATTGTTTGTTTCTAGCTGCTTGCAATATTTTCTCTTTCACCTGGGAATTCTGGAATTTGGCCACAATGTTCCTAGGAGTTTCTCTTTTTGGATCTCTTTCATGCGGTGTTCTGCGGATTCCTTGAATATTTATTTTGCCCTCTGGTTCTAGAATCTCAGGGCAGTTTTCCTTGATAATTTCATGGAAGATGATGTCTAGGCTCTTCTTTTGATCATGGTTTTCAGGTAGTCCCAGAATTTTTACATTGTCTCTCCTGATTCTATTTTCCAGGTCAGTTGTTTTTCCAATAAGATATTTCACATTATCTTCCATTTTTCGAATCTTCTCGCTATGTTCTGTGATATCTGTCTTTCTCATAAAGTCCTTAGCGTCCATCTGTGCCATTCCAGTTTTGAAAGATCTATTTTCTTCAGTGAGCTTTTGAATCTCCTTTTCCATTTGGCTAATTCTGTTTTTGAAAGCATTCTTCTCCTCATTGGCCTTTTGAACCTCTTTTGCCAATTGAGTTAGGCTAGTTTTCAAGGTGTTAATTTCTTCAACATTTTTTTGGTTCTCCTTTAGCAGGGAGCTGATCTGCTTTTCATGCTTCTCTTTCATCCCTCTCATTTCTCTTCCCAGTTTTTCCTCCACCTCTCTAACTTGATTTTCAAAATTCTTTTTGAGCTCTTCCATGGCCTGAGCCCATTGGGTGGGCTGGGACACAGAATCCTTGATTTCTGTGTCTTTGCCTGATGGTAAGCATTGTTCTTCCTGGTCAGAAAGGAAGGGAGGAAGTGTCTTTTCTCCGAGAAAGTACCCTTCAATAGTTTTATTTCTTTTCCCTTTTCTGGGCATTCTCCCCAGCCAGTGGCTTGACCTCTGAATATTCTCCTCACACCCACCTCGCCTCCTGGTCCTCCCAGCCAGCATTTGGGGATTGAGATTCAAATGCTGCTTCCAGCCTTAGGGCTTTTGGCGGGGGCAGGGCTGCTATTCAGTGTGAGAATTAAGTTCAGATGGTCAGGGCAGGGCAGGGCTGCCTCTCAGGCACAGTTCCCTCAGGGGGTTTATGCACAGACCTTCCACAATGGATCCAGGCTCCTGCCCGCTTGGGGAGCCCCTGTCTGCAGCCGTCTCTCAGCTTCTATCTCCTGGGGGGGGGGCCTGAGCCATGGGGGCACCCCACTCCCCTCTCGACCCGCCAAAGAGACTCTCTCACCGACTCTCGTCACCTGTGGGTGGAGGGGCTTGTGCCGCCGCTGGAGATCCTGTCTCTGAAGCCTGCTCAGATCTGTACCTCTTGGAGCAGCGGCCACCGCAGGTCTGGGCTGGGCTCCCCGTCTGCAGCGCGACAGACCTTTTGCGAGAGGTTTGCAGGTCCCTCTGTGGGTGGAGGGACCCGCGTGGCCGCAGGATATCCCGTCTCCGTAGCCCGCTCAGATCTTTTCCTCTCGGTGTTGCGGCCACTGCAGGGCTGCCCTCAGCTCCCAGTCCCGGCGCCCAGTCCGCAGCGCGAAGGACCCCCCGCGAGAGGTTTGCAGGTCTCTCCAGAACAGAAATCTCCCTCTCTCCAATATTCTGTGGCCTCTGGGTGCAGAATTCACCGTGAGTTGGTCCCCTCTAGCCGTTCTGTGGGTTGTGGGTTCGGAGCTATGTGTATGTGTGTCTTTCTACTCTGCCATCTTGCTATGATCGAGGTGAACAATCTTAGGAAGATTCTGAAGATCACCTGGCAGGACAAGTGCCAGACACTGAGGTCCTTGCTGGAACTAAACTGCCAGGCATTCAAACTATGCTTCAGAGAGCATAGCTCCAATGGGTTGGCCACCTCTTTCAAATGCAAAATGTATGCTTGCCAAAAAATACTATTTTATGGAGAACTTGAATGGGGCAGGCAATCACATGGTGGTCAGAAGGAGCAATACAAGGACATTCAAGGTCCCTCTCAAGAACTTTGAATTTGATTGTGGGACATGGGAGACACTGGCACAAGACTGCTCAGCATGGTGTGCCCATATTAGAAAAGGTGCTGTGCTCTATGAGTAAAGCAGAATTAAGACAGCCCAAAGGAAACATAAGATGCACAGATTTGGAGTATCCACCCTAAATGTTCACATGGACTATCTGTGCCCAATCTGTGGTGGAGCATTCGGAGCTTGTTTTGGTCTGATCAGTCACAGTCGTGTGCATTGAAACTTTCACTTTATTATGGTGATATCAATTTGGTCCTTTTCGAGAATGAAGGACAATAACCAACCATATCACTGTACATATGTATATATGCATATATGTGTATTTTTAAAACAAGACCTGTGACATTATCAGCACAGAAAATTTCTAGTCAGGAAACAGACACTCACCTCTCTACATGTTCTACAATTAAAGCCTCTCATAACATGTATGCTGCTGAATGCCAGGCATGGTTCATTTTTTCCTTTGCATCCCCATTGGCATCCACATAGTAGGTACTTAATAAATACCTTATTGGCTGGATTGAATTGGAAAGGAACTTTGACAACATCTCATATAATGCTTTCATTTTACAGAACAGGAAACTGATGGCCAGATAGAAGAGACTTTGTTAAGGTCCCATGACTGGCAATATGGTAGAGGGTGGAAGTAGGGACCAAACAACACTGAATTTGTGGTCAGGGGACCTGAGTTTGAGTCCTAGCTCTACTTCTCCATAGTGAGCAAGTGTCCTTTGATGTGCTTGGAAAAGTCACTTCACCTTGACAGCACTCAGTTTCCACTTCCCTAAGAAGAAGGAAGGCGGTAGGCTAGATGGTTTTTAAGTCCTTGGCATCCATCTGGCTCTTAATCCTGTATCTGTTATAGAAGGTAGGTCAGGAAGTTACTGGGCTACTAGAATTTCTGGACTCACAGTCCAGGAATCTTTCCCCTATGCCATATTGTTCCTTACTGTTCATGCCCTTTCCTGACCTCAGGGTCACTAACATTGACTCTTGACCATGACTTGCCCTCTTTTCCTACTTCAGGCTGAGCCTGGGAACATCTAAGAGGCCATTTTTTGTTTCTGTCTTTTGGTTCTAAGAGCTTAGCTTCATCCCCTGAGGATGTTTTCCCCCTCCTCCTCTTCTCTAATCAGCACTGGCAGGGAGTGTGCTGGGCCCACGAGAAGGGTTCACGCTGGGAAGACAAGTGGCGTTTACATTTTAGTAACTCTGAAAACATGCATCTGGGGTCTCCTGTGGAGAAAGTGAGATGAGGATGCCAAGGAAGAGAAATGCCTCATTGGCCACAATCACTGATTAAGAACAGACTGCACAAGGGGAGGCTTCCATTGTTGTTTCTGCCTTGGAACCACACCAGTGCACCTAAGATATGGGAAAGGGGTCTATTTCTTGTAAGATGACCAATAGGCTTGGCTGGTTATGACTCGATGCAAGTTTTTCTGTGGAAATATTTTGGACAAACATTTTGGCAAACATCACTCAAGTATAAAATACAGAGTTCATATCTGTTCCCTTCTGTCTACTCATCCGGCTCCACCCTAGTTCAGGCTAACATTCCCTCTCACTTGGACAATTGCAACAGCCTCCTATGTGGTGTTCTGGCCTCATGTGTCTTCCTTCTCCCATCCATTTCTTCTGCTAAAGCCACTGAAGCATGTCTGATGATGTTATACCCTTGATCTGGGAGCTGCAGAGAATCCTGTGCCCAGGGGCCAGTTCCTAATAAGGTCTATGACAAATCTTCATATAATAGCATTTGGCTCTTTGGATGCCCTCCTTCCTAGACACCCATTTTACAGAAGTACCATTTGGGACATAGAAACTCTGTTCCCTCCCTGACTTTGTTTCTGACTCTCCAGAACTTGCCACTGCCTTCTCACCCTGGGACTGTCCTCAGCACCTGGGGCTTTTACAACCTAGAACATTCCTCCACCATGCCAACGCTCATATTCAATTCGTGATTCCTTCTGGGGATCTCCCATCTTGGGGATGGGCCCAGGCCAGCCAAGCTTCACTCCCCTTCTGGCTGGGTTTCTGACTTTGCCCTTTGCCATCGTTGCCTCTCCACCATTTTCAGGTCCTGGTAATTTTTCTCCTTTCCATGTGGGCAGGGATTTTTTTTATTCTCATCTCACACCAAGCCTGACACATAGTAAGCACTTAATAAAGACTTCTGTGGTCTCCTTTCTCCTTTTCTCTCTGCATCCCCATCCCTCTCACAGATCCTTTGCAGAAACTTTGACCACAAGACACATCTCAAGCCAATCCCCTTTTCTAAACTCATGTGACAGTAGCTCTAGGTACTTAATCTCTTAACCTCTACTTCCTGATCTATTGTAAAGATGATCCCAGTTTCTAATCTCTTCTTTCCTCAATCCATTTTACACACAGTTTCTAAAATAATTAACCTAAAGTACAAGCCTGACTCCTTCCCATCCCTTTTCTAGAACCTTTTCCTTATTGCTTCTAGGATAAAAGGCAAATGCCTCAATTTAACTTTTTGAGAACACAATAGTCTCAAGCCACCCTCTAGCTTTACTTCAGGTTACAGTCTTCCACGCACTCTGGGTTCCAGACATCCTGGTCAAGTGACTGCTCCGTGCCTCCACCCCTCACCCCCAGGATCTCAACTGACTGTACATTTTTCTCCCTGGAATGCATTCCCTCCTCAGTGCTGCCTCTTTGAAGCCCCTGGTCCTTTCATGGCTCTGTTCAGGTACCATGGCTCGGTTAAGGTTGGGAATCTCCTCTCTTTGGTATATATTCTCTTTTCAGGTTCTAGGGTATATGCACTCTCGTTTTTAATATATGTTATATCTCCAGTCCTTTTTCTCCTCATTGCTCCACTCCCAGCAGAATATAAGCTCTTGGAGGGCAAGGACTCTTTTGTGTTTCTTCCCCCAGCAGCAAACCCAGTACTGGGACCAAAATTCTTTCTGGGTGCTGTGTAGACAGGGCTTTCTGAAATGGGTGGAAGCCTTCAGGTGCCAGGACCATTTCATGCCCATTCCTTACTGGGTCCTCAGACTAGGAAAGTCTGGAGAGTCCAGCATGACCCCTGGAAGGTAGGCAGTATCAAGACCATAACTGGGTTAACCAGGGGTTTGTGGGGTGCTGGTCAGTGAAACCATTTATTCTTCCTACATGGAAACTAGTTTTATTTCCAACTGAAAAATGACAATGAAGAGAATGGGAATAAGAAAAAAACACCATCATCCAAAATAGAAATTACATACTATGTTCTTCTGTCTTACCCCCTGCCCCCACTTGGCTCCATTTTCTGGACTTGGTCGGCTTCCCTGGCTCCGACTCAATCTCATGTTGCTGCAAATCACACTGCATCTCTGGAAGTGATTGAGAGTATTGTCTGAATGTGCTGTGTACAATAGATGTGGGGAAGAATTAGATTTTTCTTCTCTCTCCCTTGCATTGGGGTTGGGCTGCTCCAGTCTATTGAGCCTGAGGCCTCTGCAAAGTTAATGAAAAAGGATATTTGGGAAGGGATTTTTGAAAGAGCCTCAGGCTTCAGATTTGAAAGTGCACACGTTCTGCCTTCCGCTATCTGCCTTTGGCAATATCATTTATCTCCTAGTTAGCAGGGAGAAGGTAGTAATAATCCTGAACATTTGGATCCCACTTTGCCTGCTGCAAAAATATTTTCTCATCTAGTCTTTCTTTCAAGTATTAGAACAGCCTGGGAGATGCGTGGAGGGGATGGTTGGTGTTGACACTGAGCAGATGAGGCAACTGAGACCCCAGAGAGACAAAGTGATTTCTCTTCATGTCTCTCTTTCTCCAGTAGCCCTCTCACTTATCTTAGGGTCCAACTTCCCATCAGCTGCCAATCAGCTTTGGATTTTGTCTTAGTTCAAAGATGTTTCTTGAGAGGCATAAACACCCAAGTCAGGGCTCGTCTGTTCTGCCTTCTTTTTATTGTCTGTGATGATTATTCCAGTTACTTCCCTGAATTGGCAATCAGACACCAGACCGTTAGCAATGGAAGGTTACCGTGTACAACTTCTCCCACCCTTTGTTTTACTCATTTCATGAGGAAACTGAGGCATTTTTCTTTTAAAATATGTTATAAAGTTATCATATAACTTTCTTTTTTTCCTTTTTTTCCTTCCTTCCCCTTCCCGCCCTAGAGATGGCTACCATTAGATACTAATATGTATGTGTATATATGTATACCTACATAAATGTAAAACCATTCCATCCATACTTCTTTTTATCTATTCTCTCTCTGGATGCAGATAGCTTCTTCCTTCGTATGTCCTTTGGAGTTAATTTGGGTATTTATAATAGTCAAAATGACATATTTGCTCAACATTATTCTGCAACTGTATACAACATTCTCTTGTTTCTGCCCATTTCACTCTTCCTTTATTTTGTGCAAATCTGCCCATGGTTTTCTAAGATCATCAAGCTCATTATGTCTTATAGCACAGTAGTATTGCATTACAATCATGTATAGCCACTTGTTCAGCTATTCCCCAGGTGACAGACATTCCCACAATTTCTAGTTCTTGGCTACCACAAAGGGATCTGCTATTAGCACTCTAGAACATAAAGGTTCTTTCCCTTTTTCCGTAATCATCTTTGGAAATAGACCTAGGAATGGTAGTGGTATTTCTGGGTCAAAGGGTATAGGTAGCTTAATAACTCTTTGGATATAATTTCATATTGCTTTCCAAAATAGTTGGATCATTTCACCATTCCACCAACAATGAGTCAATGTCCCAATTTTTCCACATCTCTTTCAACATGTCTTGCTTTCCTCTTCAATAATTTTAGCCTCTGGACTCTTAAAGGCATCTGGTGATTCAGTGGACAGAGGGTTGGACTTGGATTTAAGAAAGACTTCAGTTCAAATCCTGAATCTGATACAGAACAGTTGTGTGTCTCTAGGCAAGTCACTCAATCTCTTTTGGCTTCAGTTTCCTCATCTTTAATAGCCCCTACCTTTTAGGGCTGTGGTGTACAGCAAATGAAACACTGTTTGTGAAGATCTCCTCAGTAATTTTGATTGTTCCAGGACTAAAACATCTCATTTGGTGAGTCTTTTTGTTCATTCAAAATTCTCTTGCCCTTAGCATTCTGTAAAATAGGGAAAAGAGTTTCCATGCTATCTATACATCATAGGGCTCCTGGGAGGATCAAATGAGATGACATAGATGAAGCACCTTGGGAACCTTCAAGCACCATAGAAAAGTCAGTGAATATCATGCAGCCTCAGATGAGCTCTTTTGGCCTCACCTCTCACTCTTGTGACTCCTGCCAGGAGCAAATGCGGGGCAATGGGAAATTGGGCAAGGATCTGAGTCATACTGGGACCTGGGGCATGAAGGTTGGGGAACCTAGGCTGAGGCATCCAAAAGAAGCAGGTAAAGTTAGAGTTTGACAAGAGAAGTCCAAGGAGCATGAGGAGGAAATCTGGGCATTTCCGCCTCAGTGGAGGCAGTTACAGCGGGAAAAGGAGGCTGGGTCAGGCTGTCTTCATGAGGGGAGAAGCCAGAGATGAGTTACAGGCATGGGAGCCGAGAAAGTGAGCTCAGGTGTCTAGTTACCTGTAGCACAGCTCAGGACATATGTTCTGGAAATCAGTTATGTAGCCTTACAAAGTTTTAAATATGCTTGACATGCACGATTGGCATGTTCAGCTTCCTCACTCCTCCCTCTTAGAATCCCGGGCTTTCTCAAGATTCAGCTCTGCTGGGAGTCTTCTGCAGACCTAACGCAGCCCTCTTCTTAATTCCTCTATTCAGCCTATGAGGAAATCAACATTTAGAGCAGGGGTTCTTAACCTGGGATCCATGGATCCCCAAGGAATCTGGATATAGATTTCAGGCTCTCCATGAACTTGGATGGAAAAAGAAAAGATATTTTAATATCTGCATTTCAATATAATTGTTTTCCTTTTGTAATCCTATAGATGTTACTTGGTATGTTTAAACATGTTATTCTCAGAAGGGTTTACTCATAGACTTAGTGTTCTCTCAAAGGTGTCCAGGAAACACAAAGGAATGCTGGGCTAGAGGGATCTACTGATGTCCCATGTTGCATAGGTAATGTCAGATGCAAGATCTGAAACCAGATCCTGAGACTATGAATCCAGCAGTCTTTCCAATATACCACAATGTGTTATGGAGGGCATTTCTCTTTCAGTATGAATTACACTAGCAGACCCCCAAGGACCTCTGAGATGCTGAGATTCATGCTGAAGTCACTGGTAGGCACATTAAGAATGTTTGATCATTTGGTGGTGAATGAGTGGAAGAGAGCTTAGTGCTAAAAAACCTCATTCCATGGCTTATTGCGTCTCACAATATACCTGGGGGCTTAGGGGCCTGGGTAGAGAAGGCTGAAAAAAGGCTGGGGCTGTAATCTGCAGGTTCTCCAAGTCAGCATCTCCTGACCTCTCCCTAAGAACATAGCTCCACTCATAAGTCTTCTTGAACATGGGTCTGGGCAGCCATCTGCTAACATGGGTCATGAAGTGCATGGAGAAAAGGCCTTGAGAAAATGAATTTTCTTTCATGGTGCCTAGCTTATAACTGCCCTCATTCAAGTAGCTTCATAAATACATTACTGCTTTCAGCTCTGGCTCTGGCAAAGGGTCAATGTTTCTTGCCTGGCTAGGCACATTTCATGTTCTATCACGAATACGCTCATTTTTCTTTCATAAGCTACTAATTGACTTTGGGGAATAATGTTCATTGGCTAATTGCTTCTGGGGAGTCTTTGCAGTCAACAAAGAGTCAGGTCTTAAAAAAAAAAGAAAAAAAAAGAGCAAACTTCTACCTGGGAAATGCTGCCTCGGCATTCTGAAACTAATGTCAGTAATCGGTGCCACGAAAACACATCAGGCCAATCAAGAATAACTTCCCTGCATATATGTAGAGCTTTCAGGCTCTGAGTGCTTTCCACATAACAGGGCTGTGAGGTCAAGAAACTTCCGTCACCCCACTGCAGGATTTCAATAGCCTGAGGGACTCCCAGAATGGGAATTCCCTTTCCCAACCTGGAATCCAGCTGGTCTGTGATTTCCTACTTAAGTCAAGAGGGGGTGGCTGAGAGGTTATTTGCCCAGGATTACACAACCAGTAAGTGTCGGAGCATCTCCAGCTACCTCTGTCGATTCTATTTACAGAGTAAGAAACTGAGGCCATGAAATGTCTGATTGGCTAGGAAGCATTAAAGCCTGAGATGGAAACCTGGGTTTCCTAATCTCATGTTCATGTCTCTTTTGACTCCATTATATGGTCTCTCACTGAGGCTTGTGTGGAGGCCTGAAATATTCTCTGTCTTCACCTCCACCTCTTAAAATTCTTCATTTTTCTCAAAGTTCAGCTCAAGACTTTCATGATCCTCTGGCTGCTGATGTCTTCTCCCCCAAAATTACCCTGAATTGGTGTCAAATATTTTTCCTACCTACTCATATATACATACGTATACATATATATGTATGTATATTTTATGTGTGTGATGTTTTCTTAATAGAATAGAAGCTCCTTGAGGCAGGGACTTTTCTTTCTGTCTTAGTTTGCCTTGTACTTAGCACAGGTCTTGGCACAAAGTAAGTGTTTAATGAATGCTTGTTGATGAATGAATGGATGGATGGATGGATAAATGAATGAAAAAACATATATTAAGCACTTGCTGCATGCTGACCATGAGGGAGTACAAATACACAAAAAGCAAAGAGTGTTCCTGCCCTGAATTCCTATTCTAATAGAGGAGATAACACATATAAAGGAGTGGGGGCCAGGGAGGAGACCTTTTATGCAGAAAATCACAGAGATGGTAATGGGGCATCAGGAGCAAAGATGGATACATCCCTTTCAGGGACAATGCAGTAACATTCAGTTGATCTGGTTCATGGTCTCATTGGGCATGGTGGGACAGTAGAAAGAATGTTGACTTTGGACTCAGGATCTATGCTCAGACACTTCTTCTGATATGTATGACCTGTATGACCTTGAGCAATTATGTAACTTCCCTGAGTTTCTGTGTCCTTACATATAAAAGGAGGGGATTGGAATGAATGGTCTCTACAGTCCCTCTGTAGAGCTAGAGGGGAGGGTAACACATCTGGCAAGGCCATGGAGGAAGTGAGTGGGGAGTGAAGCAATGCATAATGGAGTCTAGGAATTCTCAGATGGTGGAATGATATTTATACACCTACCATGACCACATGGTAGCAATGATGGGACATGGACTGATGATCCAGCAGATTGACACCATTGCAGAGTGGAAGTGTGAAGTCATAACACTAACAG
Organism: Notamacropus eugenii; assembly: GCF_028372415.1. NCBI lineage: Eukaryota > Metazoa > Chordata > Mammalia > Diprotodontia > Macropodidae > Notamacropus > Notamacropus eugenii. The sequence goes on from NC_092872.1 coordinate 751,316,774, forward strand.
CCATTTTATTATACCTCAGGCTCTGAACCAACAGTAGCCTCTGGTTCTAATATGCTAATTATATTGTTGAGACCTGATGTTGGGCACATCCAAAGTGTTTGAGAAGTGACATGGCTTAGTGCCCATAATCCTGGATGCAGAGTCAGGAAATTTGACTCCTGTTTCTGGAATTTACTAGCAGTATATCTCCAGGCAATTCATTTAACTACTCTAAGACTCAGTTTCCCCATTTACAAAATGGGCCTATAATATTGTATGACATAGCACACAAAATTGTTGTGAGCCTCAAATAAGATGTTATATAGAAAATGCTTTTCCAACTTTCAAAAGCTTGGTAAGTGACTGTTTTCATCAAAATGGGAATCTGGGATTCATTTAGACAAACTTTTATTAAGTGTTTACTAGATCCTAGGCTCTGAGCTCAGTGGCAGTGAATATGAAATTTTTTTTTTTTAAGAGTGCTGCACAGTGCAAAGAGCATTGACTCTGGATTCAAGGTGTCATAGGAGGGAACCTTAGAAGTCATTTACTTCCATTTCCTCATTACAGAAAAGGAAAGTGAGGTCCAGATAAATACCCCAAGATGCTATCATGGAGGATCTGGATTCAAATCTCACATCTGACTTGGATGTCACCATGTGATCTTGGCTAGCTTCTGTTCTCTCTTTAGATCCTGTCCCTCCCAAAGAATGTTGACTTCAAATTGCTCCCTCCTCCCATTGCCCTCCCTTCCATCATCCCCCCCACCCTGCTTATCCCCTTCTCCCCCACTTTCCTGTATTGTAAATAGGTTTTCATACCAAAATGAGTGTGCATTTTATTCCTTCTTTTAGTGGAATGTGATGAGAGTGAACTTCATGTTTTTCTCTCACCTCCCCTCTTTTTCCCTCCACTAAAAAGTCTTTTGCTTGCCTCTTTTATGAGAGATAATTTGCCCCATTCCATTTCTCCCTTTCTCCTCCCAATATATTTCTTTCTCACCGCTTAATTTCATTTTTTAAAGATATTATCCCATCCTATTCAATTCACTCTGTGCTGTGTGTGTGTGTGTGTGTGTGTGTGTGTGTGTAATCCCACCCACTACCCAGATACTGAAAAGTTTCAAGAGTTACAAATATTGTCTTTTCTTGTAGGAATGTAAACAGTTCAACTTTAGTAAGTCCCTTATGACTTCTCTTTGCTGTTCACCTTTTCATGGTTCTCTTCATTCTTGTGTTTGAAAGTCACATTTTCTTTTCAGCTCTGGTCTTTTCATCAAGAATGCTTGAAAGTCCTCTATTTCATTGAAAGACCAATTTTTCCCCTGAAGCATTATACTCAGTTTTGCTGGGTAGGGGATTCTTGGTTTTAGTCCTAGTTCCTTTGATTTCTGGAATATGATATTCCATGCCCTTCAATCCCCTAACATAGAAACTGCTAGATCTTGTGTTATCCTGATTGTATTTCCACAATACTTGAATTGTTTCTTTCTAGCTGCTTGCAATATTTTTTCCTTGACCAGGGAACTCTGGAATTTGGCCACAATGTTCCTAGGAGTTTCTCTTTTTGGATCTCTTTCAGGCGGTGATTGGTGGATTCTTTCAATATTTATTTTGCCCTCTGGTTCTAGAATCTCAGGGCAGTTTTCCTTGATAATTTCATGAAATATGATGTCTAGGCTCTTTTTTTGATCATGGCTTTCAGGTAGTCCCATAATTTTTAAATTGTCTCTCCTGGATCTATTTTCCAGGTCAGTTGTTTTTCCAATGAGATATTTCACATTATCTTCCATTTTTTCATTCTTTTGGTTTTGTTTTGTGATTTCTTGGTTTCTCATAAAGTCATTAGCCTCCATCTATTCCATTCTAATTTTGAAAGAACTATTTTCTTCAGTGAGCTTTTGAACTTCCTTTTCCATTTGGCTAATTCTGCTTTTGAAAGTATTCTTCTCCTCATTGGCTTTTTGACCCTCTTTTGCCAATTGAGTTAGCCTATTTTTCAAGGTGTTATTTTCTTCAGCATTTTTTTGGGTCTCCTTTAGCAAGGTGTTGACCTGCTTTTCATGCTTTTCTTTCATCTCTCTCATTTCTCTTCCCAGTTTTTCCTCCACCTCTCTAACTTGATTTTCAAAATCCTTTTTGAGCTCTTCCATGGCCTGAGCCCACTGAATATTTGTTTTAGATGTTTGGGATAAAGAAGCCTTGCTTTTTATGTCTTTCCCTGATGGTAAGCATTGTTCTTCCTCATCAGAAGGGAAGGGAGGAGATATCTGTTCACCAAGAAAGTAACTTTCTATGCTCTTATTTTTTTTTCCCCCTTTTCTGGGCATTTTCCCAGCTGGTACTTGACTTCTGAGTGTTCTCTCCACACCCACCATGCCTCCAGATTCACCCAGCCAGAGCTTGGAGTCTGAGATTCAAATGCTGCTCCCCAGCCTCAGGGCTTTTGGTGGGGGCGGGGCTGCTATTCAGTGTGAGATTAAGTTCAGGTGCTCAGGTGGGGGCAGGGCCACCACACGGGGCTCAGTTCTCTCAGGGGGCTTATGCAGAGACCTTCAACAATGGATCCGAGGTCTTGCCTGCTTTGGGAGCCCCTGTCTGTTGCCACCTCTGCTGCTGCCTCCTGAGAGGGTCTGAGTTATGGGGGCCCCTTCTCCCCTCTCAACAAGCTGAAAAGACCCTCCCACCAACCTTTGGCACCTGTGGGTGGATGGACCTGGGAGGCTGCTGGAGATTCTGTCCCTGAAGCCTGCTCGGATCTGCTCCTCTCAGTGCCACGCAGCCAAGGCAGGGCTGGGCTCTGCTCTGGGTCTGGGGTGCGACAGACCTTTCATGTCAGTTTTTCAGGGCTCTCTGGAGCAGAAATCTCCTCCACTCCATTGTTCTGTGGCTTCTACTACTCCAGAATTTGTTGGGAGTTCTTCTTTACAGATACTTTATGGGCTGTGGGTTTGGAGCTAGCATATGTGTATCTTTCTACTCCGCCATCTTGGCTCCTCCCTCCTCCACTGTTGTTCTTGTTGTCATATGGACTTCTGCATAGCAAAGTCTCCTCTATCTTCTAAATTGGTGAGGTTAATTCTTTGAACTCAAGTATAAGATTTTGAATTTCTCTCTATTCAATTTAATCTTACTAGATTTGGTTCAGTGTTCTAACTGGTCAAAATACTGTTGTGCTGTGACTTCGTATCATCCTCTGTATATGCTATATCTCCCTTGCCTTGGGGGTCATCTAAAGATTTGGCGAGTATGCTGTCTAATCCTTTTTCAATGTCTCTTAAAAAAAGTTAAGCCTTGAATTTTCAAACTCTGTACTCTGCAAGAGACCTCCTCCCAAATTCATCTTGATATGATTAATACCTGGTGACTGAATCTGGCTATCAACCAGCTTTGATTCTATTTAACTATAGCACCATCTATTCTAACTCACATCTCTGACTTTTTCACAAGAATGATATCAGAGACTTTGCCAAGTACCTCATTAAAATCTTGGTCAACTCTTCAAAATTTCCTTGATCTAATACTAACAATAACATTGTCCACAAAGGAAATGAGATTTACCTGGCGTGAATAGTCCTTGATAAAGCCACACCAGAATTTTGTAATCACCACATCCATTTCTTTTTGTCTACTGAGCATTCCTTTAATAATTCATTTTAGAATTTTACCAGGAACTGAGTTCAAACTTACTGGCTTAGAGTCCAAAAAGTTCATTCATTATCCAGTTTTTGGGGGTGGGAGAACTATGTCACTAGCTCTTCTCCAATCCCACAATACCTCTTCTTTTCTATTCCTTTTCCAAAGATCACTGATAGTGGCTTAGCAGTCAATACCCTAAAATATTGTTTTAGTTTTCTCTAGTTCTTTCAATATCCTGAAATAGCTTTTCATCTGAGCCAAGTGATTTGAATTCACAGGAAACTAGGTGCTTCTCATGGCTTATTTTGTGTATTAGCTCCCTATTTGCCATTTTCTCCCAACTCAAAGAGAGGGGAGTTGCAGTAAAGAGCTTTAGAAGATGAGAGCTATTACATTTAAAAATTAAAGGGTAGAGGAGTCCTGCCAGCCTCTATGTTCTCTATTCTATGGAACCCTATTCTAGGGTTTCTCTCAGTTCTGACATCCTTTGTTCCAAGATTCCTCCCATCTTGAACGTCCTGTTTTCTATGTTGTAATGATTCTCTCAGCTATGACATTCTATATTCTATGGCCCCTTCCAGCTCTGGTATTGTCTGTGCTCTGCCTTAAGGTCCTTCCCTGCTCTGAAATTCTCTGTTCTTTTCCTAAACCCTTACAGGTATAAAGGTTTACGATGCTGTGATAGTCCTTGGCAGTACTCAGCATCATTAATTAAATCAGCACTGGCTGATTGGGCCCACACTGCCTTATTTTAATGGGCCCTGCTTTTTATTTTAAGTCTCCATCCCCTGGATTATTGTTTTGTCCTTTGTAGAGAACTCACAAAGGGTACATTTGATGAAATGCTTCAAACCTGGTTTTTAAAGACAGGAGCTGCGTTGGGTAATCATTTCATAAATATTAATGGAGAGCATGTAAGTGGAAAGTGAAATTAGAAAGCTAGCAAATGCCTCACAGCCGGCAGAAAATGAGCAGGAATTGCTAATCAGTGGAATTCATGCTTGTATAACTTTTATTCTTCCAGCCGGGTGAAAACAGGAGTTGACTGATTTTTTTTTCCTTTCCAACTCAGCTAACTCTGAAATGAAAGCAACCCAACTGAAGTTCCCATTTCCATAATGTGTTAGGTCTACAGAACTCTTCCAGACACATCATCTTATGACTCCAAATATCTCTGTGAGGCTGGAAGGGAAATTATCCCCATCCTCACTTCTTGAAGGAGAAGCCAAAGTTCATACCACTCCCTGACTATGTGACCTTGGATAAGGCATTTCATCTATCTGACCCTCAGTGATCTCTTACAAAATGAAGGCATTGGGTGAGAGGATATATAAAGTCCCCACCCATCTCTGAGCTTTTGGAGGCTAAGATTCTTACCATCATTACTTTGGTTTCTGATACCTCTCTCCATCACTGAGTGGCACTCCCAGAACTGAACAAGAATTGACTTTGTATACAGTTTACATCTGTATAGTTATTTCATACATACATATATTGTGTGCATCATGCTTGCCCCTTAGAATGCGTGTGTGGGAATTGGTCCTGGACCAACCATTTCCCCCAAGTATGTCAGCATCTAAACACAGATAATGAGGAGTTATTGTGTTGACAAGGTGAGAACATATCTAATTGTAGCTAGCTGATTATAGAGAGAGGGTGCTAGCCACTGGGAAGATCAGAAAGGGTTTCATGTAGAAGATGGCATTTGAATAGCATCTTCAAGAAGAGAGGGACCCTGAATTTCACTGTTGGCCCTCACACAGTAGGCATGGTATGTTTGTAGGATCACAGTCTAAACACTTCCAACTTCTTAAGACTCAATGTACCTTTTGGACTGCTGGGAAATCCAGGGCATTATGGAAGTGTCTCTGAGGTGTTTATAAAGTTTGAAAGACTTGGGTTTAAATCCCACTTGATTGCTGGGTGACCTTGCACAAGTCATAAAAGTACCTGGGTCAGAAGCATCCTTCCCATGGCACTGACTCAGTGGCCATCCTAAAGTTTCAGAGGAGGATCATAAAAAGGAAAGAATCTGTAATGTCATGGCCATTGGTCTTATAATTTTCCCACTCAGGAACTTCCCTTCTTCCTAGACAGACAGTAGGGCAAGGGCCTGACTAATTAGAATCCTTGACTCTTGAGGGATAAAGCCCTGTACCAAGACAGATTTGATTACCTGGGCAGTTGACCAAAGAGATTCTCCACTGACTGAACAGAAACCTTTCTAAGGTAAGGGCCACTGGTCTGCATATGGAGCAGGGTAAAAAGAATAGAAGTGAGAAGTCATCTTGATATGACCCTACCTGGGGATCAGCCCATGGATTTAAACCAGGGAAGGGGGCTCAGACTAAGGGTGAGATTATATTTCTTTTCTCTGAACCTAGAGAGTCTTCCAACTGGTTGACAAGGGATTAGGGCAAGCAGCTGGATGTCTACTGGTCTCCACTCAGGGGTAAGCCTACAGACTGTAAAAGTCAGATCACACTCTTCTCCCCATTTCCCATCAGCTACACTGCCTTTGGACTTCTCTGGACAATCCACCATGCCTTCCTTCCTTAGGAAACTCAGCATTGGGAAATCTAATCCTGCAAGACGGAATCTACCTGATCCTTACATGTCCTCAGTTTCCTCTGCCCCTTGGACTGGGCCTTTTGACTAGAGCACAGGGCCATGGACTTCAAGGCTTCCATTTAAAGAGAGTGATCCGGACAGTCTTTACTCCTTTTCCCACCAGCTACACTGCTTTGGGCATCACCTCTACTGTGTACCTTCCCCTCTCCCTACTTTCCACTTTCAGCTTCTTTTTATGAGTTGTTTTTATATTCCCCCCCCTCCCCCACTTGGCACAATGGCTGGCACATAGTAGGAGCTCAATAATTACTTATTGACTCACTGACAGATGAGTGTAGGAGATAGTGTAGCTTTTCAGAAACTAAACCCTGAGTTTCAAGAGAGCAGGAGCCATAATTTTATCTATATTTTGTCTTTCCCCTAATGCCTAGCACAACCTCTGCAAACAAAAGATCCTTCTCAAGTTCATTGGAGTGTCTAATCTCTAGAATCAGAGCAAAGGGCTAAGGCAGTCTCTGATACAAGATATGTGTAATTTCTGGCAAGTCTCTTTGCTGCCTGAGCCTCAGTGTCCTCATCTGCAAAGAGAGAAGGTTCAATTAAATGGCCTCAGGATCCCTCTCAGCTCTAGATCTAGGATTCTAGGTTTCCTACCAGCATTCCAAAAGTTGTTCAGGAAATTGATGTTTAAGGTCCCTCCTAGTGCTGATATTGGGTTTTCTTTTCTAAGGTTCCTCCCATTTCTAACATTACATGTTCTATGTTCTCAACTCCCTTCCAGCTATAATAATTCACATTCTAATGTCCTTCCCAACTCTGACATTCTGTCTTCTATGTTCTTAGATCCCTCCCAGTTCTGATGTTCTGTGTTCTCTGTTCTAAGAGAGGCCCAGCTCTGTCATACTGACCTCTATCTATGTCTGAAGGTCACTCCTTGGCCCTCTAGGTTCTGAGGTCTCATCTATTTCCAAACCTCTATATTTCCTTATTATGTGTCTTTTCTGTCCTTCATGTGATCTATCAGACTGGTCTCACCTTTTCAGCCCAGGCATCCTGACATGCACTGAATCACCATTAATATCCCATTTCTTGCCAGCAACTGTCTTGAGAGAGAAAATACTGCCCTTCTATGTCAGTGAAAGGATTTGGAAAAAAAATGTGGTGTTGGCTTTTAAGCAAGGGATGGGGAAGTGCCTTTTTTTTCAGGTGGTGGGCTGCTGAAGGGCCTCTTTCTCCATGTTGGACAGTGTCAGGCTGGGTCTAGAGTGTTGGCAGAAGAAAGGATACTTACTCATATCTTTTGAAAGTCTGTCTTTCCCCTGGACTGGTGGAAGAGACTAAGCACATTTGGATTCCTTTTTCTGTCTTCCTTTCTAAGAGATTAGAGGAAAGGAAGAAGAGTTTATTAAGCTCCTACTATGTGCCAGGCACTGTATTAAACTCTTTACAAATATCTCGTTTGAGTCTCACAACAACCTAATGAGAAAGGTCATGTTATCATCCCTATTTTACAGTTCAGGAAATTGAGGCAGGCAGCAGTTAAGTGACTTGTGCAGCGTCTGCTAGTGGGTGATCCTCGACAACTCATTCACACTCTTTTGGCCTCAGTTTTTCTCATCTATACAATGGGATCATGATCCTTGCACCCCATCTATCTCTCAGGTACTAATGACAAGTTGAGCTACTGCTCTTGTTATAAGCCATTCAATGATCTGGTCCAGCCACATTTTAAAAGCTAATTAAACATTACTCTGTTCCATACTTGCAGGCTGCTTCCCGTGACAGTGCCTGTAGCTGATGCTGTTTCTCACCTGAATGCCTTTGTACCAGCTGCCCCCAGGCCTGGACGTCTTCCCTCTTTACCTCTCCCTCTTAGAATTCCAGGCTACTTCAGGATCAGCTCAAGTTTCACTTCCGGAGGCCCCTTCCAACGTCTCCACTTGCTAATTCCTCCAGACAACCCCACTTGGAAATTCTTTCGCAGATACTTATCATTTACTGTTGATGTACGTGCATCCTCTACTCACTGTCCTGGAAGGCAGAAAGAAAGCTTCATTTCTGACCTTGTATTCCCAGCACCTGACATGGGCAAGAGCTTCTCAGTGCTCCAGAAGGTCAAATGAACATGCTTAACCTGTGAATAGGCAAAGGTACTAAAACCTAATCCGTCTAGGTACTCTTTGGTGTGGGATCTCCTTTTGCCAACAGAGATGGGCACTCTCCTGTGACTTAGCCAACAACCCACTCGAAGAGGCTCATTTACCTTTTCAAGGTCACATGGCTAATAAGGCTCAAAGAATAACATCTAGAGCTATGGTTTCCTCATATAGAAAGTTCTCTGGGGAGCAAAGCACCTTTTCCAACTCAGGTTGACACTTTCTCTTCAATCTATAGTCTTGCTTGCCTAGACCACTGAGAGGCCAAGTGATTTATCTGGGGTCCCAGAGCTGACGTATTGGAGCCAAGGCTTGAACCCAAGGCTTCCTGGTTTTGTGACTGTGTACTTCTCCTAGCACTTGGGACTTAGTAGGGACTTAAAGCTCATCTCTCTCTGGCCTCTACTTCCAACACTCTCTTCCCTCCTTCAGGAAGAAAAGTCCAAGCACAGCTGACTTACATTAGAAAGGTTAATGCTGGGATCATTATCATGGCTTTGAAAGGAATTATCTTTAATAATAAATTTCATTCAGTGGCTCTGAATGCAATTTGAAACTTGCCTCTTGTACCTACCCCAGTGACATTTCCATACAGCTCTATAGTTTGGAGCTGATTTATCTGGGGCCTGGGTTTTAGCTCTAGCACAGAAGACAGTTCCATTACTGTGCACTTGAGTCTTAAAATTCATTTTTGCTATGTGCTGCAGATGTTAGGGACCTCTCTGCATTTGATGAAGATGAGTTATATTGGTGGAGAAGTGGAATGGGGAGGCATGGATCTTTTCCTATTGGTTCTGATCAAGGGATTCCAGAAGAAAATCATTCTGTTCAATAGGCCCCTGGGACTGGATTGGTTGGGGAAACGCCATCTCCTTTATACCAACCTTCCTTTGCCCCCCCAAAGATAAGGATATGTTCTCCAGCAGAGAGAAACTTGACCTGGAGATCTTTGCTGGATGTCTAGGATTAGGGAAATATTTCCTTTCTGCCATCAATTTTATACTGAGATATTGTACCTTAAGGGCCTTGAATGCATCATCTCCTTTAAGGCTCACAACTCTAGGAGGAAGGTAGTATGGGGATTACCACCCCAATTTTACAAACAAGAAAACTAGGTCTCAGGGAAGGAAAGTGACCTATGGAGATGTTTAGCCTAGAAAAGCGAAGAGAAAACTAGGAGGTCAGGAAATGGTGGGTAGTGAATATGATTGTCTTTAAGTAACTACCACCTCAAAAGAAGAATGCTCTTTGGCTCCATAGAAGCCGTAGGTGGATCATCACCACCATCATCATTGTCTTTACATCGTCACCATCATCATCAAGCTTCAAAGGAGCCTATTTAGGATTCACATGAAGAGGTAGCTCAGTGTTTCTGTGATGGCCAGAATATTAAATCATCTATAACTGTGTTGGGAGCAGATCTGCCTAATAAAGGGAGGAACATAGACAAAGGCTAAGGCACAGCCTTAGCCATTGCACCTAATACTATGCTAGGTAAAAAAATCCAAATTATACACATATAACTAAGTAATATGAAAAGTATTAGGAAAATTGAACCTTCAAAAATTTATTGATATCTGGGTCATGTAAGCAATAAGACGAAGGACTAGATATTTTCTCCAACCCCTATGACCTTTCAAACCTTTTCAAAACAAAGATTATGCAACAAAGGTAAAGAAACTTGAGCCATCTCGATGGCCTAGAACTGAGAATATGAAAGAAAGTTAAACAAACGGTGAACTAATGATTACTGATCCTGAGTCCAGTCAGCATCCTTCTATTACACTACTGGCAGTGAGACTACACTCGAAGACCCCAGAACCTGAAATGTTGACTGGCAACACTCTCTGGTTGCACCTCCTTCTTTACAGTATTGTGGAGACCCTAGTTTCAGGCTGTGGAAGTTTGGGCTGGGACATCCAGTGTTACACTGCATAACCTTCTAGAACCAGCACTGCAAAGCTCTGAACTGTCAGTGCTGGGATGAACAATCTTATAGCACCCTCTCTAAAAAGCTCTAAAGTGCTGGTGCTGGGTCAGAAATCTGAGGAACAGGAGCAGTGGAACAGGATATCAGAATAGGACACTGTGTGTGTGTGTGTATGTGTGTGTGTGTGTGTGTGTGTGTGTGTGTGTGTGTGTGTGTGTGCATGACTGTACCAAACCTGATGAAAAGAGAACAGCGTCTATCTGGGACCAGTTCTGTTACCTAAAAAGTTAATTGGGGCAGAAACCTAGCTTGACTGGCAAACTGAGAATTGTTTAGCATGGAAGAAAGAAGCTAAGATGCTCCCAAATAAACCACCGTCATAGAGGACAGAGGCAGAAAGGGAGCAACAGGAGAAAATCAGGAAGGAACAAAACCCACAATTACCAAAGGCCTCAGGAACAAGGAAACTCAAATACCTTTAACATAAGGAGATAAATGAACAGAGAAAATAGTAATAGTAAAGGTAACTATGCCCTCCAGATGTGATAATTGAGTTCAGGCATCCCTGAATAAATAATGCAAAACAAAGGAAAATGATCCAACATTCGATAAGGCAGAGGACCCTGTGGAATAGAAGAACATGGAACCATAAAGCATTGCTCCTTAGTGGTTCCAGAGAAATATGAGAATTCTGAGAGCAGACTTTATGCACAGCAAAAATGATAAGAAGAATAGAAAAACTGGAACCTACAATGGTGAGTCTCACCAAAGAAGCAAAAGAGAAAACGAGAGAGATTCATAATGAAAATACACAGAAATGAAGGAAAATCTAGTAGAAAAGGAGCAAAAAAAGAAAATATACCCACTATGCAAGGAAAACATACTAATCTCAAAGACAAGTTGCAGAGAGATAACTGAAGAAGCATAGGTCTCCCAGAACACAAAAGCGCAGAAAAACCTTAACATTATTTTAGAGATAATAACATGACAGAATTGCTCAGAACCTCTGAATATAGGAAATGAAATATCAGCTGAGAGAACTTATAGATCACCTCTAGAAAAAATGAAACAAAACAAAACACCAAGGCTGCAAATTGAAAGATACATGGTGGTTTAATTTAACAATTCAATCCAGAAACAAGTTCTGCAAGGCTATTCTTTATCCACCAGAAATTATAATAGGTCCTTAATAGATGCTTGTTGATTCATTGAGTGATTTATTCTAGCTCTGCAATTCTATGTTCTGTGTTCTAAGGTTCCTTCCAAAAATCATAATCCCTCTTGGTTCTAGAATTCTTTGTTCTACATTCTAAGGTCCTTCTCACCTCTGTACTTTCCCATTCTAAATTCTTACAGATGTGCCATGGAAAATTGATTGGAAGGGCTACCTGAGTATGCCGGTCTTGGCCAATGCAATAGTCATTGCTAGATAATTTTTCTTTTTTTTTTTTCACCATTTAGAGAGGCAGCCAGGTAGAGTGGAGAGAGAGAGAAGCAAGGAGAACATAGGTTCAAAACCCTCCTTTGACACATAGTGGCTGTGAGACTTTGGGTAAGTCACTTTAACTCTCAGTATGTTAGGCATCTTTCTAAGATTAGAACTTCTAAGGAATACTATTGTGTAGTAAGAAATGAGGAAAGACATGATTTCCAAGATACCTGGAAAGACTTGTATGAACTGAGGTAGTAGGAAGTGAATAGCACTAGAAATAAAATTTATACTATTTATACCACATTATAAAACAATTTTAAAGGCATACATCAACCAATGAAGAATAAAATGAGCAAAAGCAAAGCATTTTCTTCAATAACAAGAGCACTGTAAGGAAAAAGAAAATGAAACAACTTAGAAAGCTCTAATAATTCTGATCAAGGTGATGGCCATGCATTATTCCAGAGGAATGATGATGAAGCATGCTGCCCACCTCTGGACAGAGAGATGACAGACTCAGGGTCCAGAATGAGACTTACATTTTTTTAAACATGAACAATGATTATTCATATTTAGGTACAAGAATATTTTTCATTTTTTTAAAATTGGGGTAAGGGTTGAGAAAGAGAGAAATAGATTTGCTAATTAAAAAATAAGATTTAATTAAAAAAGAAAGCTTCAGAGGTGCTAATCTATATTAGTAAAAGATGTTTTCTCACCTGGGAGTTCCTAATATCAGCAAAATCATAAGTTCAGTCTCTTTCCTCTTCCTCTTTGACCAGCTATGTTTATCGGGTGTTCAAAGTCACTTTTCCATCTTTTATTTTTATGATTTGTGGCCAATATGATAACTACATTTTAGGAAACTGATGGGCAAGTTTAGAAATGGAGGCTGATTACATTTTTCTGAGGTCACTCAGCAAACTAAGGTTGGAACTTCTGGGAAATAGCACTTGCCTGAATTCTCTTTTTCCAACATGTCCCTAGGGGACCTAGACTATTTCAGAAGTCTAGCTTTCCAGTCCCTGCAATACACAATACTGCTTCAATTTCCTTCTTAAAATTTCATTTTCTTCAGAAAATAGTATCCTTCTAAATCGTCTCACCAAAGATCTATTTGGGCTTCACATAATCAAATGCACTAGCTTCCAAGTCACAGCTGACTGGGCCTATTTACCCAAGTGACACATGGCTGGAATACACAGATAAAAAGGGCAAATAACTCTTTGACTGAGTCTTTTGTGACTGAGAGTCCAGTTCCATGAATAGTTTGGTGTCCAATGCCATTGACAGCAGGAGTTCTGAGCATGGCTTGAGAAGGGGGAGTATGCATGGCTGCCCTCTATCCTCTCCTCAGCTTCATAGAATCCCTATCCTTTCCAAGGCTTAACTCCAGGGTCATATTTCTACAGGAAGCCTTAATGCATCACAAATTGGGGAAGCAAACTGGAGGTTAGCTCAAGGCTGAGGAGCCTTGAGGTGAGTGTGGCTATGCCTGTGGATTTGTTAAGATGAAGAAAAAGGATTTGAGTGGAGTTGTCAAAGTAGAAAGTGGCAATGATTTACCATAAAAGTTTTTGACCTTGTGTTAGACTTCAGGCCCTGAAGACAAGGTCTCCCTCCTCTCGCATTTTGATGTTCTATGGACTATTTGAATCTTGTTTACAAGTATTTATACTGAGAACCTCTGGAGGCAACAATGACCTTTACCCTTTTCACAACTGATATGTTTACATGTGTTATGGCTGTGTTACCGTATGGGAGTCTGTGAAAAATATAATAGTTTGTTGACTTATCTGATGACTAGTGTTGAGCAAAGAATAGAGCAAGGAGACATCACCCAAGCATCCCTACTGCCACAGAGGATGTCTAGTCTAGAATGTAGAAAAGAAGGGTCCCCTAGAGACAAAGAGGTCCTCCAGAAGCTCCTGATTGTGGATGCTTTTGTGCTGACAAACCCCATAATGTGCAGAGATTGTCAACCATTCAAAACCCAGTAGCCTAATTGGCCACATGGGAAAAACCCAGTGAAGGAGAGATATCTATGGTACAATGATAAGCAGTAGGGTGGGCAGCCCAGAGAACTCATCTAAAATATATAGCTCTTGGACAGACACTGCAGTAGACCATGAGCTGGGCTCAGAGTCGAGCAAGAGGAGATGAGTGTGCTGGACAGCCTTTGAGAAATTACAGTTTTATTTATGACTCCAAGCATCTTGAAACAAACGGCCATCTGTTTATCACCAATGCTTTTTGGCTAATGCTTTACAGCCCTAAGTTACAGAATAGTACAGTCTCTAAAGAATTAGAAGTTGAGGCTCCCCTAAAGAGTAAAGGAGAGATTCATGGTAGGGATTGGTCATCTGTACCACGTAGTCAACCAACATGGTGCAAGAGAAGCAGCAGTAAGGATGCCCTTCCTAGTGGTGTTTGGTCAGAAAAAGGAGGTGAGTGATAACCAATGTTTTCTTCCACTAATACACTGCACTTCATTAGCACTCGTGGAATGTGGAAAGAATTTGAGAAAGGAAGCAAAGAGAGATATAAGTTCAAATGTGGCCTCAGATACTTACTAGCTGTGGAGAGTCACTTAACCTTTATTTGCCTCAGTTTATCTATTGAATGAGAATTGTAAAGCCATCTGCCTCCCAGGGCTGTTGTGAGGATCAAATGAGACGCTATTTGTTAAAAGCACTTAGCACAGTGACTAGAACATAATAGGTACTTAATAAATGTTGATTGATTGACTCCAATCCCAATACAGGATTCACTGTGCCCCAAACAGCCTTTATTATACATATATGTGCATTATATTATACATAATATATAATTTTACAATATTATAATTAAATATAATAATATATATAATAACATAGGTAATTTTATTATAATTATTTTACATATTAACATACACAGACATAATATTTAGGGTTACTCTATCTTATTGATGATAGTTTTCTAGGAGAGGAAGGACATTTCATCCATAGTCAGAAGAGGTGGGCATTATTCCTGGCTCTGCTGTGGGATAATTTGGCAGTTTGGAACACCAAAGATCAGACTATCTGAGCTCCAGTTCTCTCATCTGTAAAATGTGAAAAAGTAATCATGTCTGACCTTTCTGTCCTACAGGATTAAAGAAAGTGAATGTTACACCGAATTTCAGTCAGAATAAACCACTTAGTCCACGTAAAATCTGAAAAAGAGCCCCCTTCCTTTCATAAACTGTGAAGCAAGCTTAGGTTTTGAGTTACTATTTTTCTTTTGTGTATGGGTTGGGCCAGATGGCTGCCGAGGTCTCTTCCAACTCAAATTCTGTGATTCTGGGACTTCCAGCACCCTACATAGTACATTTCACATTGTAGGTCCTTTAAAAATGCTGGTGGAATGAATTAATGAATATTGTATTACCCCTGAGAATCTGCTAAGGAGACCAACCAAAACAGTCTGAATTCCCCATCTTTTTTCAGCCTTACAGCTATTATTCCCTCTGTTTCCTCCTTTAGTCTTCCTGGCCAGAGACTTCTACATTATAAAAATCATTTCCTGCTTGGGGAGTCTTCGTCTTGGGTCAATGGTGGATTTATGGATATTCCAACACACTTAGTTCCTCAATTTATGTTCTGCAATCACTGAACCTCAGACTCAAGAGGCAAAGAGACAGGGAAGGAGGAAATATTCATGGGCTTGCCGAGCCAGCAGAGAATCTTGGTTTCCTGCTGGATTATTTCATCGAGCTTAATGACATTTCTGCCTGGAATATGGAAACTGTCTGTGAATTGTCTGCAGCCTAATGAAAACGGAATCCTAGGAGATAACTTGCCTGAAGTGTCCGGGAATCCTAAAGATTCTCTTCATCCACGTACAGAATGGCTCTTGTTTCAGAGGCAGCATGGGATATTAGATAGGGGGGATCAGGAGATTTGGGTTCGAATAATGTTTTGGACATCTCCTCATTGTGGCAATGAGTGAGTAGCTTTGATCTCTTACAGACTGTTTCTTCAACTGTAAAATCAGAATCATAATATAAAAAATGCACTTTTTAGATGATCCCTTCTCAGTTTTCTTTACTGGGTCATGCTCCATGCCTTATTTCTGGTTCATAGGTGGGAACCCAATGTTTTATGCTGGGCCTTCATTTTTTTTCTATTTATTCACTCTTTCCCCCTTGGGGATCTCATCAATTTCCAAGGATTTAATTATCAAGTCTACGGATATAACTTTCAGATTTACATATCCCCTTTTAGTATCTCTCCTAAATTCTAATCTCATATCTGTCTACTGAATATCTCTATCTCAATGACCCAAGGTTAACTCATCAAGAGAGAGCTCATTATCCTTTTCCCCTTCCTACCTTCCCTATTTCTGTCAAGGACACACTCAAGTGTCAAAACTCCAGTGGTTGTTCTCACCAGTTCACTCACCATCTTTTTCTTCAATATCCAGCTGGTTTTAATCAGTCAATCAATCAACAAAGACTTCTTAAGTGGCAATAGTGGTCATTGTGCTAAGTGCTGGGGGACACAAAATGAAGTAAATGATACTCCCTGCCCTCAAGAAGTTCACAATAGATCAACAAATACTTATTAGGTACCCATTAGACCCAAGGCACCGTGCTGATCATTGGTCATATTAATACAAAAGTGAGACAGTCACTGTCCTCAAGGGGCTTATATCTTCCTGGGAGGGCTCAACAGGACCAAAGATCAATAAATAAATGACATGTAGTACCCTTCTGAGAAGTACATCCTCAGCTTGGCATTCCCAGGTTTACAAGTTGGGTCCCAGGGAAGGGGAAGGAGGGGGCCATTATTCCAGGCTTAAGAGTACGTTCTGGGTCTGCAGTACTCACCCATAGCTTGTGAGTCCCCACTGATGTGCTGACGTTTATGTCATCTGATTGATACAGTCAGTTCAAAACAAAGGCATTTACAAGGCTGTCATAACAACAACAGTGACTTCAGAATGTTTTCCCATAAACATGAGTACTCTCCCACAAACACATGCATCATAAGTAGGATGAGAGGGTACAAAGAGAGGACCATGGTATCAAAGCACACACATAGGGAGCTGAGAATCCAGAGCAGAAAGCCAAGGTCCTTTTCCTTCTTATCATGTCTTTGTGACTTTTTTCTCCTGGGCCTGTGTTCTTGCTGGGTGGGCTGATGTGAGCTCTGCAGATTGACTCTCAACTAATGGAGCTCTTTTTCTCTTGAATCAATATTGTCTCTTCTCTCCTTCCTGCATCACTCCTTATAGCTGCTTGCTGTTCCTAACTCTGTCTCTCTCTCCTTGTTTCCTGTGGGATTTAGTGACTCTGACCAGGCAAAGAATTCTGCTGTGAGACTCCATAAAGATAAGGGTGGAGAGAAGTCATACCTTTCAGTTCCATGACACCCTTTGTTAGAGGTTCAATGCCCCCCTTCACAAAACTACCCCCTTCCTCAAAGGGTTCAAATGCATGCACAGTAAGCAAGTTTAGCTTTTAAAGGCCTCCAAGGGATGGCCAATCTTGCTCCAGTCATTGGCAAGTTCCCTTTCTAATGGTATGGGAAAATTTCTTTACATTACCTACAGGGATGCACAGAGTGTTAACAACTTGTAAACATAATAATAACTTATGTAATCCGTTACTTGTCCCTCTTCTATAAGACATCAGATAGAATGGGGACTGGGGAGACTGTTGGTTTTCTTATCCCTCCAGCCTCCCCTCCTCCCTGTGGATATATACAAAATACCGAGTGAGTTGGTTGGGTAGGAGGCTAACAACTAGGAGAATAAAGAAAGGCCTTGTGTAGGAGGTGGCACTTTAGCTGAGCCTTGAAAGGAACTAGGGGTTCTAAGAGGCAGACGTGAGGAGGGAGAGCATTGTAGGAATAGGACACAGCCAGTGAAGGGACATGGAAGCAAGAGAACTAGGGAACAAAAACTAGATTGGTCCCTATTGCCCAGGGATGTAGGTGCCATGACTTAACATGTGGGTAAAAAAGAGGGTGAAGATAATGTTTGAGAGTAGACAGAACTAAGGACATAATGTGTCACTAGCAGAAGCAGTGAGGTCCTCTATCCCTCCTCTCCAATCAGTTTCCAAGCCTCCATCCATCCTACCTCTACAGCCATCCATTTTAGGCATATA
Organism: Notamacropus eugenii; assembly: GCF_028372415.1. Classification (NCBI taxonomy): domain Eukaryota; kingdom Metazoa; phylum Chordata; class Mammalia; order Diprotodontia; family Macropodidae; genus Notamacropus; species Notamacropus eugenii. Next base: position 751,334,613 of record NC_092872.1, read on the forward strand.
GCCACCACCATAGTTCAGAGCCATCCTCTCTGCTGTTGCTCCTTGGACCAGACATCATGTTCTGAAAAATTTAACCCTTTTACCCCCAGAATTCCTGTCTTGGAGTCTTCCCCTGCTCCAACTACTGTGTGCCTCATGTGATCCAACGTATCTGGGAGACCCCAGCCATGCGCTATTTTACTCCCAAGTGCTTATCATTAGTGGTCTTGCTGAGATGCATAGCCTTGGTCTGACCACTCACATTTACCAATCTGTCCCACTTTACAGCTTTAGAACCTAATCAAATTAATATTGTCATGGCTATTAGAAAGGATGTGTCAATGGACTCCTCCAGTGGTCCATTCACTACTCCTGTAACCCCAAATTTTCCTCCTTGGACCCCTAAAGGTATTGTTACTTCTTATAAGAATATAAGCTTTTTGAGGGTAAGGGCTGTCTCTGATTTTATATTTGTATCCCCCCCCCCCCAGGTCTTAGAACAATGTTTAGCACATAATAAATAATTAATGCCTCTTGATACATCCATCCACCAATTCACCCATCCATCTATCAGTTCATCCATCCATCAGGCTCTCATCAACTCTCACCAGTGCTCCTGTGATAGATTCCTAATTGATCTCTCTATTTCTAGCCTCTCCCTATTCCAATTCATCCTTTGCACAGCTGACAAATATTTCATGTCAGCCTGGAGCTTCAGTGGTTCTCTATTAAAATTGGATAAGATGCAATCTTCCCCATTTGCCATTAAAAGTCCCTCACAATCTGGTTCTGATATATCTTTCCAGACTACTTTCCCCATCTTGTTGCCTATATTCCAAACTGGGCTATTTGCTGTTGTTGAAACCTGACAATCCATCTCTTTCCTCCATCTTTGCTGTACCCCCTGCCTGGAATGCACTCCCTCCTTGCCTCTGCCTCCTGGGATGTCTGACATCATTCAAATATTAATTTCGCTACCACCTCCTGCAGGAGACTTTTCCTGATGTTTCTAATTGTTAGTGTTCTCCCCACACTGAAATGACTTTTTGTACAGACTTATTTGCATACATATTATTTCTCCTAGTGGAATATAAGGCAGGGCAATTTCTTTTTTGTGTCTATATCCTCAGGAAAGTTCCAAGTGTGGGGCACATAGCAAGAATTTAACAAATGGGTGTTGAATGAATAATTGTAATTCTTCCCTCAAAGAGTGGCTGTGAAACTCAGAAGATGTAATAAATGTAAAATACTTTGCAAACTTTAGTGCGATATAAATTGTAGCCTTTCTTACCCTCGAGCACTTCCATGTTTGAAAAGCACTTTCCTGGGGTGGGTAGTGAAAGCATTATTGTCCCAGTTTTACAGATGAGGAAATGGAGCCTCTGATAAGTTCAATTACTTTTTGTGTGTTCACAGAAAATAGAGATTTGAACCTGGGGATTCCTGACTCCACATCTAGGACATTTGGTAATATTCCATGGTACTTCACAGACAAGAATGGGAGAGAGGGACTGAACCTGTGATTTTACTGGTACAGGGAACATCCAGGTGTGAAATTCCCCCTACAATGCAGATCAAGTCTCTGCACTTTGATGCCTTCAGAGTTGGCCTGGAGCACGGGGAGCTTAAATGACTTGTTCAGAATCCTGCCGAACTCCGGACCTCTTGACTTGGAGGTCAGTTCTCCAGGTCCATGGTTCTCCAGGCCATGTTGACTCTTGGCTCTCACCTCCACATACAAATATGATCAGACATATATTCAGATGTGCACATCTACATATGGGATACACAAACATGCACATACTTGAAGGAGCACAGTATGCTGGAACTGGAAGTGAATCAAGAGCATATCTAATCCAACATTATGTATGCTTGTTTAACAGATAATAGTAGCTGACCTTTACATAGGATGTTCTGCTTTATAAAATGATTTGTATTTATTATCTCATTTGACCTGCACAATAAACCTGTGACTTAGCTGTTTTTATTATCCTAATAACAGACCAGGAAACTAAGGTTGAGTCGTTAAGAGACTTGCCCAGGGTCACTCAGACAGTCAGTGTCTAAGGCAGTATCCAAACCCAAGTCTTGTGGATTCCAAGCCCAGTGCTCCATTCACGGTCACAAGACAGGCCCTGACATGGCCATGGCAAATGAGCAGCCAGAGACAGACTGGTGTGGAGACCAAAAAGAAAAAGACTTCCAATACTTAGTTCTCAGAGGAACTGTCCAAAACAACATAGTTTACTGGTTATTAAAAGTGAGAGTGGTTGAGTTTTTACTTTTGCCTGAAATCTCTTACGCACTGTTTGGTAGCATAAAAATAAATTACTAATGCCTGCCTGCCGAAAAATCAATTTCTTTGGTGCCAGTGGCAAGATTAGTGCTCACGCAGCTAAAACATCATTCATTAGTGGTAAGTATTACAGAGAAAAAATCAGCCTCAAAAGAATTGCTGTTCATTGCAAGGGAAATAGAAGCTGTCCGCATCATGTGATTTTCTGTATTGGGTGAAGACTGAGTTCTAAGATAATACTTAAGGAGAAATCAGGTTGCATATGAGGGATGATGAACTCGTGTCCAGCTCATTTAATTGGGCTCTAGGTTTGGTTGGCACACATGTGCCCTGGGTCCTATCTAAAAGACATGTGCAACCAGAATCTTCTGGTTGATTCCTTGATCCCTTTGATGTATTGACTCATGGGAAAGGCCAAGGTTCGGACTTAGTGGCAGCAACCCCATGATATTTTAACTCTGAATCCTAGACTTAGCAAAATTCTCTTTCTCAGAAACATCAGTGATCTCTCAATTACCTTAGTAAGGCATATGATTTTCTACTGGTATTAATGCAATAAATCAATTTAGATGGCTGAGTTCTGGGGACAGGAGGGCAGAGCTAAGAGAAATTTAATTTCTCTTAGCAGGGACTTTTCTGCAGAATCACAGAATCACAACATTTAAAAGTTGGAAGGGGCCTCGGCACCCCTTCCAAGCTCCTACCAATGGAATCCCCATTACAACATACAGGAGTGACCATGTAGCTTTTGCTCAAAGACAAATCCTAACCAGCTGGTCAAATTTGCCTAAAACTTTCTTCCCAACTGTTCCATAGTTTGAATCTTTTGTCTTGATATTTACCATCAGCCTGCAATGGGTAGCTTTCAGCCTGAAGAGAGAGGATGGAGAAGTAGCTATGTTGGGGAGTGTGGGAGGGCAGGCAGAAGGAGTGCTGGTCCCAGGAGTCAGAAAGTCTGTGTTATGGTCATCCACTCTGGAGCAGGCCCATGGAAGCTGGCCATTACAGTTTAGCATGGTGTAGACAAATCATCTGGATATTCTATTGTTTTGACCGTCTCTTTGTAGGACTGATATTTGTTTATAAAACAATTGATGGGCATTCCAGAATAAGAGAATGCTATAGCTGGGTGGGGAGGGACATTGGGGTCCACATAGTCAAACAATCACTACCATGCAAAGTGGGTGGGACCATCTGGTGCAACAAAGTTGTCATCTTGGCCCTAGGGAGCACTCCCTAAGGATTCTCAGTGAGTCACTCCCTGCCATTCACCATCTTTCTAGTTGAGGTCAGGAATATATTGGTCTGATCATTACTACTCACTAGACAGAATGGACTTTCTGGTTTCAAACTTCTCAGCTAAACTAATCCTACTCCAGGGTAGGATCAAAGCCATGGTCTGGGAACCAAAAGTGTTTCCATTACAAATTAAGAAAGCAAGTCAACAAGCATTTATTAAATGTTTACTCTGTGCTGGGCAACGTGCTAAGCCATAGAGATACAAAACATTTTTCTTAAGGAACTCATAGTCAAATGGAAGGGGCAATGATATGCAAACAAGTCTGTCTGAAGAAGATGGAGACAGGACAAATTGAAGATCATCACCAGAGAGAATCTATTAGCATTAAAGGGGATTGGGAAGATTTCTTGGAGTTGGTAGCACTTGAACTGGAACTTAAGGTAGACTGGGAAGTCCAGAGGAAAAGATCAGAAGGGAGAGAATTCCAGGCAGGATAATTACCAGAGAAAATCCCTGGAGTTGGGAAATGGAGTGTCTGGTTTGAGAAATAGCAAGGAGGCCAGTGTCACTGGGTGGTACAGCAAGGAGTAAGTTGTAGAGAGACCAGAGAGGTAATAGGAGAATAGCTTGTGAAGGCCTTCAAATGCTAACTAGAAGATTTATATTTGATTCTGAAGGCCATAGAAAGCAACTGTGGTTTATTGAGTAAGATAGGGTGTGGTGACATGGTCAGACCTTCACTGCTTGAAGATCACTTAGACAGTGGGGTGAAGGATGAATCATATTAGAAAAAGACAGAACAGCCAGCAGATTAGTGTGATAGTCCTTATGTGAGGTGCTGAGACTCTGTACTAAAATGGTGGCAGGGTCAGAGCAAAAAAGAGGCCATGTATGAGAGAGAGTGAAAACTGAGGGTGACAACTGGTTTGGGATCTTGAATGATTAATTTCCTAGTTGAAAACGGAGAGAAGGGTAAGGTAGAACAAGGGGAACCTCAGATGGTTGATGGTCAGACACAATAACCAGGCATCCTGAAGTAGCCATGATCTCAGGTGCATATGAGGAAACTTCTTAAATGTTCCAAGTAGGAAACGAATTGAGAATATTAACATAGTGAGTACTCAAGGAGTTGGCTAGAATCACCAACTTGACTCTCCTTTCCCTCTTTCTAAAGATTTTTGAAAAGCTGAATCTCCAACAATTGGAAAATGAAAAAGAATTGCCATTGAATATTTAGTTAAAGCATTTAGACACAGAGGTGTACATACTTCTGGTCTTTAAGGAGTGAGTCTTGAAGGCAGAGAAGTAGCTTGTAGAACTAGTAACAACAGAGGAGAAAAGATGGGGCTCATGGAGAAGGGATTGATTGACAGCCTTCACATGTGAAGCATCATCTCTGAGAGACAATTTCCACTGGAAAATGGGTTCACCTCTGCTAACATCAGGACCAGAAGGGAAAAGAGTGATGCTGAGTGCTAGAAATGAGCACTGGGGATAAGGAAGCATCTCCTTTATCCAGTTACTATTCCTGCATAGAGATAGTGCCTAGTAGAGCTGGGAGGGCATTCAGAGGACATATAGTGCAGCTCTTTCATGTTATAGGGCAAGAAACTAAGGATTAAGAAGCTAAGTGGTTGCTCAAGGTCATGCACGGGAAAGGAGCGAATGTTGTTACAGAGTTTGAAGGTTCTCCCAGTACATCTAGGTGGTACAGTGACTAATACCCTGGAATATCTGAAGTAAAATTCAGCCCTAAACCTTTACTGTCTGGGAGATGCTGGCCATATCCACCTCAAACGGGTATAATAATGGCAAGGTTGTTGGGAGATTAAAATGACATAATATTTTTTTCAAATATTAAACATTAAAATGACCAAGCAGAACCTGGAACATAGTGGACATTTAATAAAAGTTTCCTTCTTTTCTTCTTCATCTCAGATGGACGGAAGTGCTAGCATTGTCTCAGTTTTGCAGATAAAAAAACTGAGTCTGAGCCCGGGACCACATAGAGCTAGTATACCTAGAGCCACATTAAAATTCACATCTTCCTGATTTCAAGTCCAGTGTTCTATCCATTCTACCACCTAAGCTCAGAGCTGAATTTGAAACCAGATCCTTTGGCTACAGAATCAGTATTCTTGCCACTTGCTGAGAACTCAAGTTTCAGTCTTCTTTAGCTATCAGTAGAATTCATTCCTCATCACAAATTTCCAGAATCTTTACCACCCTTTGCTCAGTTCAGGTATGTTTCCTTCAGGAATCCTCTCCTCATGCCCCTGATTTTTATGCCTTTCTCCACCAAATTAGAACACATTTGCTCCTCTTTGTTCATATGACATTCCATAGTAGAAAGGAGATTTTGTGAGAGGAGGGATAATTTAGTCCTTTATTCTATATCTTCAGCTCGTCACTCAGTACCCTGGACAGAGGAGGCTTTTGATGCATTGCTTTCTTTTTGTGTGTGTAATGGATGAATTCACCACCATTGATCAGCCTAATTTTCCATGTTTGTCTGAAATGGATTAGTCACAGCCTCATACATGACCGGACACTGCAGTTTTCACATGAATTATCCAAAAACATGAAAACCAGGCCAGGCTCATTGCTGGCAGCCTGAAAACAGCCCTTCTGGCATTTGGGACTGGGGATGACGCAGTTTCTTCTTCTTATTGGTTATCTGCACTTGTAAAACCAACATTTGGAAAACTAGCCGTCAGTGCCTTCTATTTTGTTATTTCTTTTAAACATTTATGTCATAAGTTAGAAATAAAATAAATAAAAATGTAAAAAGTAATTATTGGAAGGGTCTTCTTCTTGATATGTGATCCAGACAACCTACGTCAGCAATACCTAATTAAAGAGACAAACAATTAGCACAGGATTGAATTTGACTCTGGTCACATTTCAAAGAAGTTAAATACTCATGTAGGTTGTATGCTCCCTTGGTGGTATGCCAAGTTTAGCAAGTCATATCACACGGAAACATCTAGGCTCAAGACATGTACCCTGACAAATTAATAGTTAGCTTTGGGAATTGAAATTTAAATAGAAAATGACTGGTGCATTTTCTAGTCATTCTTCTCAACTTCTGAGACGTTTCTTTGATATATTATAGACTGACAGAAATGGAAAAGGTTTAAGAGAGAAGGATGTCCACCTCCCTACCAAGTGTGGGTATTTCTTGTGCCACATCCCTGAGATGAAATTACAACCTAGCTTCTAAATACTTGCAGTGACTGGGAGGTCACTAGCTTGTGAGTGTTGGAGGTGCCCTTTCTTTATATTTAACACCCCAAATCTTCTAAATGGGATTGCTTGAAGGGCCTGTGTATATTCATCTTGGAGAAGAGAAGACTGGTCAGTTGGGAGGTATGGGGAATATCTGTCACCTGTCATAAGAACTAGAGGGGCAGTCACCACGGAAAGGGATTAGATTTCCTCACCTTGGCTCTGGAAGGCGGAACAAAGAACAGTGAGTAAAAGTTAAAAGAATCTTTGTAACCCTGAGGGCCAGACAAAGGTGGGATGGGCTGGCATGGAAAGTAGTGGCTTCCTTCTGATTGGGTTTTTTCCCCCAAAAAGGTTAGATGAGCACTTGACAGCCCCCCTAGAGGGGAGAGTGCCTCAGTTACCAGGAGGACTCAATGACCTCTTCACCTGATTCTGTGATTCAATGATTTTTACAAAGTTAGAATTAAGATTTTATGTTTCTCTTTGCTCCATCCCATTTTAGGAGGGCTTTTTTCCCATAAAAGGAAGATTTTAAAGATCTCAGGCAAATTTCACCCATCTGCCTTAGCCCATCTGTGATTCTTAGTGGCATTCATTTTCTGCTTTCACTATTGACTCTGAGGTGTAGACAGGAAGCAGGGTGTCCTGACTTCCTGAATCCTACATCCAGATGTCCATCTGTTCTTTGTTCTGAGAATTCAGGGAGGGCTGAAGCCTTGAACCATGGTCTTTTCTTTCTGTCCCTGTTCTCTGGGTCCCAGATGAAAGAAGAAACCTCAAGGAGAAGCACTCCCAGCTGCAGGAGTGAGCCCTATAACCAGGTCTGGTTGGCTGGAGGGACATTACTGAAAGAGTCCTGGGTTTGGAGTCACGAGATTAGGGTTGGAAGTTAGATTTTCTTAGTCTGCCATACTGTTCGGCAATGCAATGCAACTCAGCTCAAAATGGAATTCACTAAGCCTTTAAGCATGAGGCACCGGGCAAGTCATAAACTCTAGTTTTCACATCTTCAAAAGGACCTGGCTGGACCAGATGAAATCTAAGGGCCCTCTGGTTCTAATTCTTACTATCCACTCTCCCTTTGGTTACATCAACCAGGATGGAGCATCACAGCTTATCTGGGCGACTTTCTTAAGCGTGTGGTAAAAACTCCAACTTAGGAATTTGGATTCTCATCTTGTGGTCTGTGAATACAATCAAGGAGTCCATGTACTTGGACGGGAAAAATAAATCTATATGATTGACATCCTTTGTAATCTTATATATTTCATTTTAAGCATTTTAAAATTTTACCCTGAGAATGGTCCATTGGTTTCATTAGAGGAAGTTCTATGGGTTCCATGATACCACACAAACACACACATGCACACACACCATTTAAGAATTTCTGCTAAGAAAACTCTTCTGGATCAAACTATATCTCTGTTTTCACTTATAATTATTATACTTAACAATCTCTCTTTCTCTTTTCCCCAATCTCTCCTCTCTTCTTTCCTCTCCTCCTTTTCTTTTCTCTTTCCTTCTTTTTCTTCTTCTTCCTCTTCTTCTTCCTCTCTGTCTCTATCTCTGTCTCTCTCTGTCTCTATCTCTGTCTCTCTCTGTCTCTGTCTCTGTCTCTGTCTCTCTCTCTGTCTCTCTGTCTCTCTGTCTCTCTCTCTCTCTCTCTCTCTCTCTCTCTCTCTCTCTCTCTCTCTCTCTCTCTCTCTCCTCTTTCTTTCCCAACTCTTTCCCTCTGATAAGAAATCTGTTAGGGAAATGATTATTCTATCTTATAGTTTGTGACAGAAAAGGAGACGAATACTGGATAGTCTACCAGGCTCCCTAAATTATGGGGAAAGATTTCTAAGTTTCAAAGGAAAGCCTGGGAAGATGCCTTTGAGTAAAACACATCAGGAAAGTCATCTCAGGAAGGATGGACGATTCTTGAATGAAATTAGGGGGACACAAAGGGAAATCACAATAGAGGAAAAGCAACGCACAGGGAAAGGATACCCAACATAATGAAGAGGAGAGGAAGAGAGCCCCTAATTGTCCTGATGAGGCTGGGTGCACTGCATTCCTAGTAGTACATTACTACTCAGCTCCTGTAAGAACTGGAAGGAGAGATTGCCAAGCCACATTCGATGTATTTGACAAACCATGGGAACCAGGAGAGGCACCAGAAGATTTCAAAGAGAATTTAGCAGCCTTTGCTTTTACCCCTCCTTGACATGGAATCCTCTCTAGAAAATTCTAATAAGTGAACTTCCAAATTTTGCTTGAGGACTTGCAAGTGTGTGAGTGTGTGTGTGTAAGATATGTGTGTGTGTGTGTGTGTGTTTCCTATCTCCCAAGGAAGCCCATTGGATTTTGGGATGCTGCCACTTGTCATTAAGTTTTATCTTTTCTCAAGTCTAAATTTGACCTTTCCACATCTTCCTCTCCTTTTCCTAGTTCTTCCTCTGTGCTCAAGGAGAAAAACAAAGAAATAACAAAGCAAAGAAAACGAACAAAAATAAACTCTTCTATGGGAAAGCCCAAATACTCAACGTCCATAGGTAATACTTAATGACTAAAGAGAATGTGTTCTCTGAAACTTTCTCCTCTCCAAGTTAAATATCTCCCATCCTTTCAACTGCTTCTTACATGTCAGAAATAAAGTTTCCTTCATCAATGGTTCACTTCCATTTGACTCTCTTGTCCTTATAAATGTGCTTCCTGGACTGTAGTGACCCAAACTAAACACAGTCTTGTAGACATGCTCAGACCAGAGCATATACATAAATACATATATACATATACATATATGTACACATATACACATATATGTATATATACATACACCCTCATATATGTATATATATACATGTATATGTAAAACTTTGAGAATATTGTTTTCTTATTACTGAAACCTAATCTGCCCATCTTGATGCACTCCGAAGCTGCACTGGCTTTTACTTTGGGGGTGGTGGTGGTGTTATATTACACCATTGACTCATTTGGGGTTGGCTTGAAAGATGTCCTTTTGTTTCAGTATTACTGAGCAGTTGATCATGAATCAGAGCTGGAAGAAACACTTTCTTGCCTAATTTTGGAGATATTTTGGGGTACATTTACAGTGAAAGAAATGAAGACCTCCAAGTTGTCCAACTGAGTGCAAACGGCCAGTTTGATTGACTATACCATAGATGCTCATTTGACTGGTACCTGTTGGCTTTGTCCTTGCCTTGACAGGCTTCCTGTTAATTCAGCTCTAATAATTAACACTCTTATCTTACAGAAGAATGACATTTGCTATTATGTGATTCAAAGCATACTTGCTAATTACAATATTTTTAGCTGATCGGAGGGATGCATTTTTGGAACATTCAGAAAAAAATGTCACATCTTGGAGGAGCAGTTGAGGTAATGATCCTGAAGGTAAAATGAGTTGATAAGATTTTAAAAGAAATGCATTTATTTGAGAGAAGACAAAGTCTTGTTTGAGAGGATACTTTTCTTTAGAGGAAGTGAACAGGGCTAGACATTCCTGTTATGGGCATGTAGACTAACTGAATTTTGAAGACAAAAAGACTTTTGCAATAATTTTGTTTACCTCCCGTGACTTTACAGTGATAAAACTGAGGATGAGATGGGTTAAATGATTTGAATGAGGACCCATTGATTTGGAAGAGCTAAGACTGAAGCCCTGACCAATGAATCAAGTCAATAAGCATTCATTCTATGCTTACTACATGCCTGGCACTGTGCTGAGGTCTGCAGACATGGAGAAAGGAAAAAGCAATCCCTGCCCTCCCTTTCCATCTAATGGGGGAGAGAACATGTAAACAATTGTACATAAATAAGCTATAGGTTGTGTGATTGTGGTTTGTCCTTCATTCTCAAAGAGGACGATGACATCAGGGAGATGGTGACAAGACTTGCAATTGACTTTGGTTTGAGTGAGGGAGGGCTGTGCAAAGTCACCAGCCTCACTTTCTCCTCCTGAGCCATCTGGGTCCAATGGACAGACGTCGATCAGGATGACTAGAGACAGCTCAGACTGCAGTGGGATGGTAGGCACAGTAAATTAGAGGCAAGATCAGAGGGAAGGCATTAACATTGAAGAGAATTAGGAAAGGCTTCTTGCAGAAGGTAGGATCTTAGCAAAGGCTTGAAGGAATCTGGGGAAATAAGGAGGCAGAGAAGAGAAGGGTGAGGATTTTAGGCAGCCAATGAAATGTATGCAATTGGAAAATGAGAGGAATGTTTGAAAAATAACAAAGAAACTGGAGTCTTAGGAACTAAAGGGCACAAAGGACAGCAAAGTTTGAGAAGATTACAAAGGTAGGAAGAGTCCAGGTTAGAAAGGACTTAAAAAACCAAACCGAGGAATCCTGTTTGATCCTGGGGACAATAGGGAGTCCCTGGAATTCCTTGACTACAGGGGTGGTAGGGTCAGATCTGCATTTTAGGAAGATGATTTTGGCAGCTGCCTGGAGGATGAACTGCAATAGACAGAGATGTGAAGCTGGAGAGACTCACCTGAAGACTAGGGCCATAGTCTTGGTGTAAAGGAATGATGGGCTGTACCAGGATGGTCCTTGAATTCCTGTTCCAGCATTCTTTCTATCAAGGAAAAGGGGATTGAAGAAAAGTGACATCTTTTCCTTACATACTTTTATTGGACCTGTCAGTAATGTGGGGAGAAATGTTTTACTTTGCTCAGAGAAAGACAAAGACCAATGAAAAACAATTCAATAAAGTGGATTCCTTGATGATCCATCTCATCATCCACCTGTTTCATTTACATTTGGGCAAAGCCCTTACCTTCCCCCCCCCCCCCGTTAATTTCCATATTTGTGAAATAAGTGGGTGTGACTAGTCAGAAATTGCAAACTCCAGGCTTACCCCAACAATGCTCTCAACTACCACCCAAACCAGAAGAAAATATAATTGGGAAATATTTAACCAAATAAAAGCACAATACAATTTGGACAATGTAATTGTTGGTTTTCCAGTCTCTTCCTATTTGACAGTACTGGACTAGTTCTCTACGAGATAATTTTCATGCTATGATGTTCATGACAAGTTCTCTGATCATTCATACTTATCCCAAACAATATAACATACCTACTGTGTGTGGAGAGCTCTACTCAGAACTGGGGGAGGTTAGACAGAATCCTTATTCTCAAAAAGCTCATAGCCTGGAGGTTGTCGTTGCTGTATATAACACAAACATAGGTAATTCCAATATACAATCATACATGACTGGTGCATTGGAGAAGAGAGAAAGTGTTCTGTGAACCTTAAAGGGAAATCCACTGAGGTTCATCAGGGACAGCTTCTTGGAAGAGATACTGTGTGAGCTGGCTTAAAACAGCCTCAGGAATTCAATAGATAGGGGTCAGGGATGGCATCCCAGGCATATACCAGTGTGAGGCACAGAGGGGAGACCATAACCATGATGGTTAATCTAATACTCTTCATCAAGACATATTTTTCTGAGAAAGGTCACCTGTCCACATTAGCCTCCAATGCCATGCTCTGCTCTGATGTGTCATGAGGCCCTTGACAGAAAAACTATGGAGAAGTCATTTAAAAGAAAATAATATCCTGCAGCTGAGACCACTATATTTATTATCTAACTCTTGCTTACTGCCCACAAGAGGCTATTCAGTTCAATTTGGTAGACATTCATTATCTTATACATTATTAAAATATTATTTATTATTAACACAGGCCAGTCTCATCAGTGTAAGGCACTGTCCAAAGTGCTGGAGATATGAATACATAAGGGAAACAGCCCCTCCCTTCAAGGGGATTATTTTCTACTGGGAGACTTGACCTGTACTCAGAGCAGTAGGTAGACAGAGGGATACAAAGTCATATCAAGAGGGAGAGAACTCTAATGACTGAAGGGTGGGGAAGAGGCAGGGAAGATTTCGTGGAGGAGGGGACATCTCAGCTGGGCTTCAGAAGAAGTGAAAGACTTTATGAAGTGGATGAGAAGGTGTGTCGGACTATGTGGGGTTAAATTTAAGCAAGTATCTGCTTTGGGCCATCATTGTAGTAGGTATGAAGGATACAGAAGAGAAAACCAAATTTTCCTGTTACCTTCAAGAAGCTTATATTTTGTAGGGGAAAAACCACAAAGGGGTACACAGATAAGAAAAAAAGTCAAATGAAGGAAACTAATTATTTCAAGGAGAGATCACTAAAAATTAGGAGAAAGGAAGAGAGGTCTCAGGTAGGAGGCCTACATGAGCTGGGCTTGGAAGGAAACTGAGGAATATTAGGAGCAGCAGTGAGGAGCCAGTGTCCTAATCATTCTGGTTCAGTTGGATTGAGCAAGTCCTTACAAAGGGCTTACTTTGTGCCTGACCCTGTGCCAGACACAGGGCATGCAGCGGCAAGCATGGAATGGTCCTCACCTTAGAAGGCTCCCATTTGTGACCACAGATCATTTGCTTAACCCCCATCTATCTGGCATCATCTTAGGGGATCTGAGGCCCTTCATGGTGGTAATGTGACTGATCTCTACCATGTGCATTTTTTTTCGCTCTCTTCAGTTACTCCCTATCAAAATAGAAGAGATAGGTACCTTTCTGAACTTCATTTCCCTCATATGTCACATGCAGGGATTGGGAGACAAATCCTAGGTTCTGGGACCTCCCTCTTCTCCCTGCCATTCACATATCTGCCACCTAGAGACATCACCAAGTTTGAGATCCTCGGATCATTAACTGTCTTCCTCTCCTCTTCAATCTCTTTTGATCCACTGGTTCTTTCCTGCCCCCTACAAACATCCTTCCATTCCACCCACTGTTAAAGCACCCCTTCCTCAAGCTATCCTCACCTTCTTCTCCTTTTGCAAGTCAAACTTCATGAAAAGACTTTTCTCTGCCTCCACCTCTTCACCTCTCTCTTCCCCCAAATCTCACAATCTGGTTTTTAAACTCACCACTTGACAGGAACAGTTTTCTCCTCAGTTACCATTAAATCCTCAGTCTTTTTTTTTTGGTCCTCATCCTTCTTGCCTTCCCTAAAGATTTTGCTACTGGTATGTCCATCATACCCCCATCCTCTTGGACATTTTTTCCATCTTTCATCATTTGTCCCCCTCTTGTGTGACTGATTCTCTCAATATTCTTTGTTGGATCATGACCCTCATCCCACCCTCTAAGTTTTGGCATCCACCATTAATCTGAACAGGCCAGCTTTTATGATACTCTCTCATCTATTCTAATGGATTAATTGCCATCCTTATGCAGATAGCTCATGAGTCCAAGTATACAATCCTAATCATTTTCTGTATTAGGAACTTCCTCCTGGACATTCCCAACCAGATGTCCAACAGACATTTCAAACTCAACACATTCAAAACAAACCTTCTATCTCGTCACCCAAAGCTTACCCTCTACCAAACTTATTCAGTTTCATTAATGGTACATTTTCCCAGTCACGTAGGTTTTAACTGTCTTTGCCCCCTCACTTTATGCCTTCCTTTATAGAGGGCAGAAAATGGACTTAACTCAGTATCTTTTACGTTGCAAAACAAGATGGCCCTGGTCTGGGTACCCCGTGATGCATCCCCTGCTTTCCTGCCTCCTTTTGTGAGTTGTGTTCCCCCATTGGTTTGTAAGCTTCTGGACAGAAAGCACCACCTTTCTTTTTCCCAGTGTTAAACACATCGTCTGACTCATACTAGGTGCTTAATAAATATTGATGACTATATATATATATATATATATATATATATATATATATATATATATATATATATGTATGTATGTATATATATAATTGTTATTATTGTTAATATTATGATAGCTAGACTTTATAAGACATTTAAAAGTTTTTAAGGCATTTTGCATATATTATTTGAACTTCACAATTAATCTGCGAGGTAGGTACTATTATAACCTCATATTTACAGATGAAAAAATAGAGACTGAATGACTGTCCCAGGTTCACATAGAAAGTATGTGTCTGAATCATGTTTTAAACTCAGGTCTTCCTTATTCTAAGATGAACACCACCTGGATGACATCTCCTATCAATGACCATATTTTGCTAACTCTCCGTTCACAAAATCAATACCATTTGTCCCCTTCTCTCCAGTAAGGAAGTCTCTATTCCAGTTTAAGACCTTGTCCCCTCTTTCCAGGAAATAGTTCCTTAGCTGTTCCTCCTGCCTCAGGCTTCCCTCTGAAATCTACCCTCCATGAAAGGATCCAAATGATATTCATTAAATATAGATGTTACCAGGACTGTGATCCCTTCCTTCACCTAAATCTTCGATAACACCCCATTGCCCCTAGGATAAAATGAACAATTTTCAGCCTCTCCTCCCCTCTCCTCCCTTCCTGTCCCATCCCCTCCCATCTCTTTGTCTCTCTGTCTATGTCTGTCTGTCTGTCTGTGTCTGTCTCTAACTCTGTCTCTCTGTCTGTGCCTGTGTCTCTTTCTCTTTCCATTGTGTCTGTTTGGACACATTCTGTGTCCCCTAAACTACTGGAGCACAGAATATTCCCACCTTCATCTCTTGCATTCTTGATGCATTTAATGAATGTTTGGTGAATTGATCCAAGGAAGATCAGGGTTCACATTTTCCTCGGACACTCACTAGCTGTGTGACCATGGGCACATTATAGAGCCATATCAGCCTCAGTTTCTCGTCAGTAAAATCATCATAATATCACCTGTGCAATTCACCTATTTAATAACTTCGTTGTGAGATATTTGTTCAGAGATTTATAAATCTTCAAGTCCTAAAGAAATATCAATGATCATTAAAATGCCTGGAGACATTTTGGTGTGTAGTCAGGATGTCCAATTTTATGTCTCAGCTAAGAGAATCCGTTTAACTTTGGGCTCCATGGGGGAAAAACAAATTAGAAAATTTATTAATTATAATTATGTTTACAATTCTATTTTTGGTGTTTATTATTTGATTTAAGTAAGCCCATTAATAGTCAGGAAAAAAATGAAAATGCACTTGAGTTCCAACCTTTATATGCATATTTCACCATCTCAGAATTCCACAGAGCCAAGGTCAGGCCATACATTCATATGCTGAAATGGGAAACCAAATTTGAAGGTATAGCAAGACATCCACAATCCCATTTCATAATTTAATATTGGTTTTCCTCTTCTGTGGATTGGTTACACGGAGAGATAGAAAGCCTTTGCTGTTGCTGTGTTTGTCCTTCTTTCTCGAAGAGGACCATGACATCAAGATGGTGCCATGACTTGCAGCTGACTTTGATTTGAGTGAGGGAGGGCTGTGCAAGGTAACCAACCTCCCTTCTTTTCCTGAGCCATCTGGGTTCAGTGGCCTGATATTCATCAAGATGACTGGAGATGGCCCAGGATGCCATGTGAGACCCTGGCCCTTTCAGGCTAAGGTCTTATCACATTCTCACTTTGAGTGAGATATACCCATTCAATGAATATGCTTCTTTAAGTTACTCAAGGGATGGCCCCTTTAATAAAAAAAAAAAATCAACCTGGGAGGGGAAGACCCTCAGGGTTCCTGGGTAAAAGAGAAACAGTTACTATTTAGTTATTGCATCCATTCTGTTCTAGGTGGGTGAGGACTTGTCCAGTCTATGAGCTCCAGAGTGAATTGGGTTTAAGGCTTGAGCAAGAAATTTAGCCAGTAAACCCAAAGAAGAGAAAAGGCAGCTTTTGGCCATGGAGTTTACCTTCCCCTGGGCAGAACACAAGAGGAGAGGAGAGGAGAGAGAAGAGCTGATGCTCACTCACAGCTTGTGTTTGTCCTTTGTTCTTGAAGAGGACCATGACATCAAGAGGATGACATGACTTGCAGTTGACTTGGATTTGAGTGAGGGAGGGCTGTGCCAGGTCACCAACCTCACTTTCTTCTCTGACGGTAAGCCATAGATAACAGTTAATATTCATGTTACAGCAAATATTCAACATCATAACAATGGCCAACATTTTAGCAAGGTCCTAGCAAATGGTCATGGCAAATGCACCCATCTGATATGTACCTAATGGTCTAACTTTTCAAATCCTGTGGAAGGTAGCACCATACAAGAGAAAGAACACTGTGTATGGAGTCAAATTTTCTGAGCTAATTTCTAGCTTCTCCTGTGTGGCTTTGGGCAAAGCACTTTCCCTTTCTGGGTCTCAGTTGACTTAGCTGCATACTAAGAAGTTTGGGCTGGAGTATTTTTGAAGTATTTGCCAACTCTGATATTGTACATCCTAAAAGACACCCCAGCTCTTTTATTCCCTGATCTGAGTTTCATCTAAGCTCGAAAGCTTAGGATTCAAATCTTGCATTTTGGTCTATGATAAGCATTACCCAATACTTTCAATTAACTTGATGTTGGATAATGCCCACAGCACATAAGATCTAAGTGATCTCTGTCAAAGGCTATAACAGTGAAGAGACTGGACCTGCTTTTCAAATACAAGCTGTTCCTTTCACGTGCTCTATCCTTGGCCTGCTGGAAGTATCTCTCTAGTTCAGTGCCATCACGGTTGGACCCCCACTTTTGGAAACTTTTTACATATCTGCCATTATCTTTTTGTCCTCTGCCTATCTCTTTCAGAGATTTTTCTTCTCTTTTTGGGAACATCATACATACTCTTTTCTCTCATTCTCCTTACAACCATCCTTCTGAGATTCCTTTGTTGAATCTCACATCTTTACTCTCCTTGTTTGAAATTCCAGTTATCTTTCGGTTTTCTCATCCATCAATAAAGGGGTGAGACCAAGAATGCCCCAGGTCCTAGCTAGTTCTAAATCTGCATGACCCCAGGGTCCCATATCTGCACAGACCCAGCTGTCAGAGGACAGTGGTATGCTCTTTCCTTCCCATTTTGGCAGGCTAGGCATGGATAAGAGCTCAAAAAAAAAAATCATCCACTGGCAGAGAGAGACCTCCCAGGGCTGGGAAGCAAGCCACATGGTGTGGGGTGGGGTGGCTTGCCTGAGCTTCAGGGGGAGAAGGCAAAGCCTGAATTTCAGGGCCAAGAGGGTTCGGGATTTCTTTCAACTCGGTGGTCTGCTTAGTTCTCATTGCTCCAGCATCCTCTCCTGCCCTGTTTTTCTAACAAAGGCTTTCCCAGAAGCAAGCATACAGTGGAGGGCGGGGGTTTACCAAGGTTTTAACTGATGAAGCCAGACCTTGGAGGTTTCCAAGCTTCCCCACCACCCCCACCAGGCTTCTGGCCTCCCTGCCACTGCCTGCACTGACGTCATCCCTGCATTCTTTTGTGTGGAGTGAACGAGAGTGTGAATGGATCCCAGTGGGGATCTAGGCCTCTCTGCCCACTCAGGCAAAGCCCAGATGTCAGTTATTTGCAGATGGGGTTCAAAGCCCCAAGTCCAGGGGAACGCGACCTCTTTGGAGCTGGCAGGAGGTAAGCGTCAGCCTCAGCTCAGGATGCACCCGTAAGCACTCAGAAGAATAATTCTCATTTTGATGGCACTTTAAAGGTCAGAGATTCAGAGATTCATGGGGCTAGAGATAACTTTATCCTACCCTCTCATTTTACAGAGGAGGAAACTGAGTCCCAAACATGCCAAAGGTCTTTGGTTCAATGATTCAGAGCTGGAAGGGACTGTTTTATAGATGAGAAAATGAGTCCCAGAGAGTTCATAATATCATAGATTTCAAGGTTAATGGGACCTCAGACCAACCCTTTCATTTGAAGGAGAAGAAACCAGAATCTCAGAGAGGGCAATGAACTTGCCTAAAGTTGCACAGGTTGTCTGTGACAAAACTGGAATTTAAACTGAAATAACAACAGTTATGATTATTACACATTCTCAAAGCACTTTCAGGGTCATAAAGCACTATACATATGAACTTTTTTGATTCCCACATTAACCCTGTGTGCTAGGTTCTTTTATCATCCTCCCTCTTATAGATGAGGCTGCCCAGGGTCATAGAGTTAAGTAAGTGTCTGAGACTGAATTTGAACTCAGGTCTCTAAGACTCCAGGTCCAGCACTGCATCCATCAAGAGCCACCAAGCTGTCTCTCTGATACTGTAATCTTAAGGGTTATACAAGAGTCAATATGGATTGTGTAAGACCCAGAGCCAAAGGGTGTCCAGAGGCGGGCCAGTCCGACACCATCAATATCTCAGAGAAGAAACCAGTGGATCTGGAACTTGCCTGAGATCACCCCAAGCTGGGTCTTGTACCCAGACTCTGCCTCCAAATCCCATTGTATCTGCACTGATGCCAAGTTGCCCCCTTTGACCACAGCCTCCCACTGGATGTGAGTGGTAACAGTACTTTTGCGCTTATTTTATAGCTGATGGGACAGAGGCACATGGGGTTGAAGTGACTTGCCCAGGGTCATGGGCAGGCAGGCAGGACAGCAGCCTGGCCTGGTATTCATGTCATAGCAATGATGTTTTTGTTTGTTTGCTCACTGTGGAGGCAGGCTCTCTGGGTGCCACACGGTTGGTGGGGTCTAAACAGATGGAGAGCTATAGCCTGGGGGCTCTCGCCTCATTTTAACAGTCATATAAAACAGTGACTCAGATGATCCATGCACATGCAGGCCTCCAGGAGGATGCGGGGCACATGAACATGTGTTGGGGCAGCAGGAGTGTTTCCTACGCAGAGCTGCTTCCTCTCGCGGCTGGAAGGTGGGTCCATTGTTCTGGTGTGGTTTTCAGAATCAGCCTTAGATGCCATGGCTGGAAAGGACACGGAAAGGGACCTGCTCAGTCGCATTGATTGCAGTGACCGTGCTTAAAGAATTTGCAAAGCTTTGGAGTTTCTCTTTGTCTCTGAGCCCTGAACCTCAAGGTTCCTGCCTCGACCTGCCTCTGTTCTGATCCCCATGTCCTTGGGCAAAGAACTTGTCATTTCTAGACTCAGTTTCCTCCTGGGGAAAGCCAGGCAGTTCTACCTCCCATTCTCTTTTCAGATCCAAGGTCCTTCTCATCTCTGCCATGTCTGTTTTATTTTCCAGCTTTAACATTCAAGCTCACATTTCCTGTTGCCTGACATGGCTACTTTCAATCAGTCAACATTTAGTAAGCACCTACTCTGCCCCACCTTCCCTGAGTCGCTCACATACCTGCCTTCCCTCCCCTCACACAGACGTTGCCCTGGTGTGCACTGCCATCATCTTTCACCTGGATAATTGAAGCAGCCTTTCGGATGGCCCCCCTGCCCCAAAGCTCTCTCATCTCCAATCCAATCTCCAGGCAACTTCTAAAGTGATTTTCCTGGAATTCAGGTCTGACCATGTCATTCTCCTAGTCAATCAATGCTGGTGACCTCGAAGATAGTCTATAAAGTTCTTGATTAAGATTGTAAAGGACTTGCCCGTCTGATCCCACCCTACCTTTGCATTCTCATTAAGCGTACCCCCCACCACCATTTCAGCAATAATGATCATAATAGCTCACCTTTATAGGGTGCCAAGTACTTATAACTATGATCTCACTTGTTCTCATAGCAGCCCTGAGAAGTAGGTGCTATTATTATCCCCCTTTTCCAGATGAGGAAACTGAGGTAGACAGAGACTAGGTGACTTTCCCAAGGTCACTCAGCCAGTGTCTGAGAGTAGATTTGAGTTCACACCTTCCTGACTCTTAGAGTTGGTTCTCTACCCACTGCACCACCTGGTTACCTCTACTGTCTGGTCCAGCCACTCTGGCCTTCTGTCTCTGCCCTTTGCAAAGGTTACTCCATCTCCTATGTCCACACCTTTCAGCCTGTTCCCCCTGTTCTTGCCTGGAAAGCTTTCCTTCCTCAGCTCTGCCCAAGAGAATCTTCCAAGACTCTTTTAATTACCAACTTGTACATGAAGCTCCCTCCCCACCCTGCTCCCCCATCTCATCTACTGCCACTACCTTCCCTCCCAAACTCCTTTGTCTCTCCATTGTATTTACTCTGTACATATTTCTTCTGTATATAGTATATATGTACAAATCCCTTTTCCTTCGTAGAATATAAATTCCTTGAGAACAGACGTTATTTAGTTATATATTTTTTGAGGAAATCAGAGTTAAATGACTTGCCCAGGGTCACACAGCTAGTAGATCACTGATGCAACATTTGAACTCAGGTCCTCCTGATTCCAGGGTCAATGCTGTAACCCCTGTGCCACCTAGCTGCCCTGAGATCAATTACCTTTCAAATAATTTTATCCCAAAAACCTAGTCCAGGATTCGGCACATACCTAACTAAGTATGGCAGTTAAAACATACTTATTGGTTATAGATTGATAAGATCTTTCTCAGCACTGACATCTTGTTCTCTGTTTTAAAATACCTCTTGGACATCTTCTATTACCTTTGATCCCTTCCAGGCCTCACAGATTCTGACGTTTTCTTTGACCTTGGGCAAGTGGTTTCACTCCCCCCCCCCCACTCCTAGTCCCCAATTTCTTCTTTAAAAGGACAGGGCTGGGTCACGTGACCTCGAAGACTGCTTCAAGCTCTAAATAGATGACGCTATTTTCTGTGCTCTAAGGTCTCTTCCAATTCTGACATTCTCTGTAACACTGGGCAAGTGGCTTCATGTCTGTGAGTCTCAGTTTCCATTTCTGTAAAGCAAGAGGGTCATCTCCTGGGTCTCCACATCCTCGTTCAATAGTTTGGGGTCTCTCCTGAGCTTCTGTCCTTTTTGTCCTAAGATCCCAGACCCTTTCACATCTACAATTGAATGCTCCCTGCTCTTCTGTTGCCTAGGGTTTTTCTTGCTAAAAGTCTCATGTCTAGAACCACTAAGGTGAACAAGCTGCTGCCTTATCTAGATGGTCACAGTTAGTTCTGGACATAACATTTTAGGGAAGACACAAATAAACTGAAACGTGTCCAGAGGAAGGAAGCCAGGAGGAAGACTATAGGCTATGTTTAAAGAGGATTCATTGATGGGACTGAAAGTGCTCAGTGTGGAGAAGAAAAGACCATGGGAAAGGGGGTAGGGCCAGAAGGAGAGAGCAGGGAAAAGGGCTTTGAGATCATGCCATCCCAGTTCATTATCTCCAATCTACCCCATGTATATTTTGTTTGATCATTACTGTTTGTATGTCATGTCCTCCTTTTCACCATGAGGTCCCTGAGGGAAGGATCTGCCTTTTGTGTTTCTTGGTATCCCTAGTGCTTTATGCAGTGTCCGACACGCAGTAAGTACCCGGTAATTTCTTGTTCACTGACTCCCAGGAGAGTCTTTTCAAGGTACGGGGGATATTGGTTCCAGAGAAGACTCAGAGGGAGTATTGGCCAGCTGTGTTAAAGTATTTGAAGGACTGTCATGCAGGGGAGGTATTAGACATTTCTGCTTGGTACCAGAGGGAAGGATAGAAAGTAATAGTGGAAGTTATAGGATAGAACATTCCAGAAGCTTATTCTGACATTTACTGCTATCCAATAAGGAAATGGCCTGCTCTGTGGAGGTTGGGAGATGAGGTAGAGGAGAGTCATAGAACAAGTCTAATTTTTTTATGCTATGTGATAGCTCTTCAAATACTTGAAAATAGCTATTGTAGACACACTGGTACATTGTTGGTGGAGCTGGGAATCTGTACAACCATCTTGGAAAACAACTGGAATTGGAGAAGTAAAGTAGCTTTGAGCAGATTCTACTGCCCTGCCCCCCCAAAGATGGCCATTAATAAGAACAAAGTCTCAGTATACACCAAAATATTTATACTGGCACTGTTTGTGTAACAAATAATTGGAAGTAAAGTAGACCCTCATGGATTGGAGCTTGACCAAACAAACTGTGGCACATGGATGTAATGGCATATTCCTGAGCTGTAATAAATGATGCATGTGATGAATACTGAAAGATTTACAGCATCTGATGGAGAGTGAAGTTGGCAGAGCCAAGATAACTATAGATACAAGGGCTAGGCGATGGGAAAGGAAAGATTAACCATATACACAAACTTAAAGGTGAGTGTTGCAAAACTATAAAGAAGGAGCACAGACCTGCAGAAGAGATGAACAGATATTCTCAGCATCCACTGCCTGGCAGAGGGGAGCATGATGTGGGGCATTTATTTTCAGACCACTTCAATGGATTCATCAGTTTTCCTGACGTTTTCCTCTTCTTTCTCTTTTTTTCCCTTTAACTTTTTAAAAATACAAAGTGGTCTCTGATGAGGGATGGGGAGGGATGCTTGGAGAAACTCTCCTGAGGTAAAGAGATAGCAATACAAGGTAGCTTTTTCAAAAACAGAATGACAAAAAAATGACTATAATTCCGAAGAAAAGAAATGAGAAAACAGTTCCCCTCTTCTCTCAACTCTTTTGCAGATGTGAGAGGTCCACAGGTGTGGTACATTATATTATTTTCAGATTTTTTTGATATATTGATCAATTTTTACTGCTTTTCCCCCTTTTCTTCCTCTTTTTTCTTTAAAAATATTATTTGTTATATAAGATGGCTCTCCAGGAGGGCAAGGTGGGAGGTAACTTCAGGAAATCTTTAATTGAAATGTATATCAATAAAATTTATTTTTTAAAACCCCAAATAGCTATTAGTCATGCCCCTCTCAAGTCCTCTCTTTTCTGGGTTAAATAGGGACATTTTCCTCCACTAATGCTCATATATTAGGGATTCAGAGCTTTATACCATGTTGGTGCCCTCTTTGTAAAATAGCATCAGAGTAAAGAAGTGACTGGCCCAGGCTTGCAGAACTGGAATTCACCTTCAGGGCTCCTGGCTTCAAGACTATCATCTTTCCAAAGATCATCATCATGGCTTATTTTGTTTATAAGACAGAACTCATATCCTCTTTAAAGATTTGGCTTTCCATCTGAAGGCCAACATGGATGGTCCTCTTGGTCTTGTGTGTATGTGAATGTGCATATGTGTGCATGTGCGTGTGTGTGTGTAAACACATACTTCTGTGCAATGACAGGAAATGCTTGATTCTTTTGTTTGTTTCAGGAAATAAACGAGGACCTTAGGATCATCTGCTCAGTGATGGTTCTCATTCCAGTACTTTAAGGCTGGTAAGAAATAGAAAAAAATCAGAGGTGCTGATTGATTGATGGCATCCATTTCTCTCATGCTGCAGAAAATGACGCTCCAGCCAATCAGAGGCTTCTTCATCTCTGATCCAATGTCTATTTCTGGCCACGGGGTCCCTTTGAGACTCAACAATGAGGTTTTTGAAGTCAATATTCCTTTACTATGGGGTTATTGTGGGTCTTTCTATGTGGGCATGACCTCGAGGGGGCTTATTCTGGGCACAGGTCTCTGAGCAGGTATCTGCAGGTCATATAAAGGCACCAGTGCCGATAGCATGAAGATCCCATGCTGGGAAAATAACTTCCATTTAAAAACTTTATAAAAGTAAGCATGTGCTTGGCTCCACTCCTACTAGGGAACTGATGACTGAAACTGACTCCAGATGGTGGAAGGAGGATTTGAAGTCTGAGGATGGGATTCAAATGCTGACTTTGTGGGTTGTATCTTTGTGACCTTAACAAATCCCTTCCCCTCTCTGGGACTCAGATTCCCCCCTATAGAAAATAAGTAGCTGGACTGGAATATTAAGTCTACTCCAATTCAAAATCTAAGATTGTAATTGCAATGTTTTATTGATTAATGAAGGTGAAAAGTAACTTTGGAAGTGGAGGACAGGTCAGTCAAGCCATCATTTATTTTCACTTTCATGGATTTGCATGTGCAGTGTTACCTGAATTTTTTTCATCCCCATGTAAAGTCTCATTAGTATTATTAATGTTATCAATACTTTTATATTAATACCATTAGTGGCAGTGGAAGTGTTACAGATGGATAAATGAGCTGGGTTGGGGCATATTCAAACCCTGTCTTGAATAGTTCATCACAGATCTAGAGCTGGCAGGGGCCTGGAGCTCATTTCATCCTCTTATTTTGCAAATAAGAATGCTAAGGATGAGAAAGGATTAGTAACTTGTCCAAAGTCATGCAGTCAGAATTCAAACAGAGTTCTGACATTTCTCCCTGCACTCAGAGGACCTGGGTACAAATCCAACCTCTCACACCATTCATGTGACCTTGGGTAAGTCATATAAATTCTGTAACTTGTCCTTTCCTCACTGATAAAGGAATAGCAGGATGGTTGGACAAGATGGTCTCTCTGGACTCCTCTAGCTTCTGGTGTGCTACCATGGATCAAAAGTGATAGATAGATTGCATTTTGTGTTGGTCAAGAGAATTCCCATCCTGATGAAACCTCAGTTCCTTGATACATCAAAGTATTCAGTGATAAAAATAACGATGACAACATTGATAATCCTTAGTATACAACGATAGCTAGCAGATAGGTTAGTGCCAAGCCATGGTCAATGACCTCTAAAAGGTCACGGAGAATGGAAAAGGCAATGAAAGAATAGACAAGGAGAGTGTCCTGGTTTTCTTTCTTTTGCATTTTTCACAGATGTCTTTAAAAAATTCATCTTCATTTCCCAAAATATTTCTCTGCCTCTCCCATCCAGAGTCATTCCTTATAACAAAGACTAAAAAAAAAATAGAAACAAATGGAGTTAAAGGAAACTAAGCAATATAGTAAACAATCCATACCCACATGCCCCTATTCTGTAAACAAAGAAGGAGAGATGTATCTTCGTGTCTCTTCTTTCTGGCCAAACTTGATAATTATAATCATGCATCAGTCTGATTGCTTTTGCTTGATTATCCTTTGAATTTGGATTGTGGAATTCCTTGGGCACACTGTTTTCTTATTCTGATTACTTCTCAAATCAGCTTGATGTAGTACTCTTTCTGGAACCATGTCATCAGCCCTACCACAATAGGCAGGTCCAGTCCCCAGGAGACGGCTGGTTAGGTGTCTTCTCAGAGTTCTAAGAGTCACCACGAAAGGATGGGGTTTCTAGAAAGGGCACTCCATGCTTTCAGCTGGTGTTTCCCAACTACAATCAGCCAAGAGACAATCTATTGGTTAGTTTCTGTGCCCCAAGTCTTCTCCTATTCTAGTCTATTCTCTAGTCAACTAACAAAGTGATCTTTCAGTCTGATGTTATCCTCTTTCACAATAAGCTTGAGGGGTTCACCATTACCTCGATGAACACATATGAAATCCCTTGGCTTTTAAATCTCTTTATAATCTGATCTCCACTTTACAGCTTTCTAATCCATTATGCCCCTTTATGCATTCTTTGGTTTGTTGACTCTGACCTCTTCGCTCTTCTTGACATAAGACATTGTGTCTTCAACCCCTTCTCTACCCAAGAACCATTTTTGTGCAAGGAGAGCAGACCCTGAGTTTGAGAAGGTGTTTCTGTAGCAAGTGTGCCAGGATTTTTGTAGCTAATTGCTGTTTAAGTCAAATTCTTTTAAAGTCCCCAGTAATATGCCAAGAACTGTAGATACAAAAAAGGGCAAAAATCAGTTCCTACCCTCCAAGAGGTCACAGTCTAAGGAGGTGAAGGTGCCTTTTTGGGCACCTTCATTCTCATCTGCTCCCCCCATTCTGCCCCTCTCCTTCCAGTTCCTTTTTGTGCGCTCTCTTCCCCTTTAAGAATATCAGCTCCTTGAGAGCAGGCGCTGTCTTTGTCTTTATTTTTATATCCCTGCACTTAGCCCAGTACCTGGCATAGAGGAAATGCTTAATAAATGCTTATTCTCTTTCATTTTTCTTGGTCCCAGAACGCAGAAGCAGAAACAATGGGTAGATGTTGCAAAGGCAGTTGTTAGATTCTAAATTACTTTTAGATACATTTTAGGACTTAATTCTTCTGCTGATTTATGGGGTAGGTAGTGTTAATATTGCTACCTATGTTTATAGACAAGTAAGCTGAAATTCAGAGAGAAAAAGTGACTCCATGACCTCGTACCAGCTGGCTAAGGTGTGTCATCCGTACTCTTCACATCCCTGAAATGAGAGGGCTGAACTAAATGATCCCAGGTCCCTTCTATGAGTCTATTTTATAATGGTCCCCTTTGACTTGACCATCTCCTCTCATTTTGACTGCTCCTGTTTTACACAATGAGGAAAAACACCAAGTTACTAAGTGACAAGGTTTAGGGACAAGATTTCAGACTCTATGGTCAATGGTCTTTCTGTCACAACCTGACTTGACAGTTAGGTTTTAAATCTTATTACACCACTCTTTAAAAAGCCTATAAAAGGGTTATAATAAGGAACATCACACAACCTTCCTGAGACCAGAGGAGCCTGGCTCTGACCTTCCTCCCTATAGGTTCTAAACTCATTAGGTTCTGTGGTCTAGGGTTCCTTAGAGATCTGGAATTCTATGTTCCTATATTCCTTCTAGCTCAGACACTCTCAATTCTATATTAGAATGCCTCTCTTAGCTCTGACATTCTCTCTGCTATGTTCTAAGGCTCCCCCCAGCTCTGGCCTTCTATGCTTATGAGATGGATGATATGGTTTTTCTTCTTCTAATGTAAATTTAGATCTTTCTATGCATGAAAAAAAAATGTGGGAGAGTTATCTGGATAATTCAGTAAGAGTGTAAGCGCAAGAAGGTGAGATTTTGGTTGTTTTCTTTTTGGAGTTCAGTTTCCCAGGCTCAGGTTAAATTGTGAGCACCTGAAGGATTGATCTTTGAACCCAGTTGTGCTGAGTCACATAGGTTTCATGCCTACTGGCTCTGAGTCAATCAGGATCTGATTCTTTGTTTTATATATCTATATCTATATCTATATCTATATCTATATCTATATCTATATCTATGTATCTATCCATCTATCCATCCATCATCTATCTATCTATCTATCTATCTATCTATCTATCTATCTATCTATCTATCTATCTATTTATCTATCTATCTACATTCTGAGATTGGGTTGGTATTTTGCTTTGAGGGTTTACTTTTGAGAAGGACCTTTTGATGAGATACTGAGTAGCTATTTGTTAGGAGCATACCCCCACTACTCAGATGTTATTGGTGCTTTCCCATATGGTGGTATGTGTAGGTGGTTGTATTACTTTGTCAGACAGTTGGATCCCTGTCTGTTGATCTTTGTGCTAATTTCTGTGCTTGTATTTTCTGTTTGTGTTTTCTCCATGTTCAGGGTGTTGAAGCTGTCTTTCCTTTATAAAGCTGATCAAAGAACCTGTACTAGCAGCCCACCCTGGGTGTGCTAGGGTGCTTGGTGTTACAAAGGGGAAAAAATGTACTTTGGCTTGCTGTTTCCAATATTTTAAGGCTAAAGTAGGCTGGGCTTGATCTTGGTATAAT
This sequence comes from Notamacropus eugenii, assembly GCF_028372415.1. Lineage (NCBI taxonomy): Eukaryota > Metazoa > Chordata > Mammalia > Diprotodontia > Macropodidae > Notamacropus > Notamacropus eugenii. The sequence continues at coordinate 751,362,493 of NC_092872.1, forward strand.
GACTTTCTATTCTAATACATGATGATGGGTCATCAACCACAGGTCCTGCCTCATATTTTGTTGAGGGACTAGAACCTGACCATGAGTTTTTTTTTTCCTTTGGGAAAGAGAAAATGGAGATCAAGCCCCAGGAAGCAAAGATGCCACAGAAAATACAGCACACTGAGCATGTGCTGCCCATATTTCACTGCACGGGAAAGGGTGATACAATGAGTCTCATGGCTTATTTCACTGGAAGGATTATAGACAAAGTTGGGAAGGACTTCAGAGAAGAAATAGAGGCTGAGAGACACTAAGTAACTGACCTAGTGTAACAACACTGGCAAGCATCTCAGGTTGGAATGGAATTGAGCCTTCCCTTCCCCCGGGGCTCTGTCCACTGCACCCCAGAGCTCCTTAAAAGAATCTTCTTGACAACATTCCCAACCCCTGATCATCCAGCCTTTATGTGCAGATCTTCAATAGGTGGGGAGTCATGCAATCCCTAGGGGGTCAATTCTAAGGGAGCCAATTCTATTCTGTTGGGTGACTTGGATTTGTAGGAGGAAGAAACTGAAAATCAATGCAAGGAAGTGAAGTGACTTATGGCAATTTGATGGCAGCATCTGGGCTCAAAGGATTCTGTAACAACATGACCTCTAGCGCCCCCTGGCCCCTTTGACCATCAGAATGTAATTTCTTAGAGGGCAGCTGCTGGCTCACTTTGTCTTTGTGTCTCTTTGTAGTACAGCACAAGCACAAATAATATGGGCTTGTGGATTGATTGATAATATCCAGCTGTTAATCCATGATCCTTATGTTCTTCTTTCCCCTGTTAGGGTGGAAGCTGTTTGAAGGCAGAGACAATTTTGCTGTCTTGCATTTGTATAATTAATACTTAACATGGTGTTAAGTATAGTCACTCTTAATGGATGTTTTTTATTTCCTTCCTTCCTTCCTTCCTTCCTTCCTTCCTTCCTTCCTTCCTTCCTTCCTTCCTTCCTTCCTTCCTTCCTTCCTTCCTTCCTTCCTTCCTTTCTTCCTTCCTTCCTTCCTTCCCTCCTTCCTTCCTTCCTGCCTGATGGAAGTTCAACAGTAGGCCATGGTGGTCTTGGGCTGTTTTGGGAGATTTAGCTCCCAGGAATAAGACAATTCCACTCCCTCTGGGCTCTACTTTGCCCTTTTCTGAAGACTTATGCTAGGTCCTGGGCAGCAGGGATTTAGGACACTGCTAACTGGGAGAATGTCCACAGGAAAGTCAGCCAGGATGGCCAAGTGTCTTCAGGCTCTGCCAACGGAGGATCAGTTAAAGGAACCGAGGATAGTTAAACTGGAGAACAGACTCAGACCCTTGAGAGCTGTCTCCAGATATCTGAAAGCATGCCTTATAGAAGAGAGCTTGGCCCCACAGGCAAGTCACAAGTAGGAACAATTTTCTCCAGCATTGTAAACAAGACAATTTAGGGTTAATGTTCAGGGAAATTGTCCTAACAATGAGAGTTTTCCCAAAGTGGAGTGGGAGCCTAGAGAAGAATGCATAGGTCTCTCCCCACTGAGGAAGATCTTTTTTTAAAAAATTAACATTTTAATTTAAAGTTTGGAGTTCCAAATTCCATCCCTTCCTCTCTATCCTGAGACAGTAAGCAATCTGTAGGTTACACATGTGCAATTATGTAAAACGTTTCTGAGGAAGGTCTTTAAGAAGCTGGACAGCCATTTAAAGGCCACGATAGGAGAAGAATTCTTGTTTGGGCTGCAGGGGGACAAGTGAAAGGCCCTGTCAATTCTGAGATTCATTAATTCAACATTAATAGCAGCTTGTACTGTGTGTATATATGTGTCTATGGATATATGTATGTACACACATATTTGTATACACATATGTATGTGTATATATGTGTCTTTCCAACAGCCCATCTATGTATGTATACAGAGGTGTACACACATGTATTGTATAGATACGTGTGTGTCTGTCCACCTGACACATATGTATGTATTCTGCACACACAGGTATACTCACATGTGTTTGTATACACATAGATGTGTGTCTTCCATACATGCATGTATGCACACACATGTATAGATGTGTCCACCTGTTCATCCATGCACGCACACACATGCACACACATGTGTCTGTTCATCTGTCCATGTATGTATCTATGCATGCATGTATCTATCATCTATCTATCTATCTCATACAGTTTAGCTGAGCCCTCTGAATAATTCTGCAGTGAGATGGCCACACAATATGTGAAATTTTTCAAAGGGATCATTTGATCCATTTTGGACCAAAGAACCAAGGCATACACACAAGTGACTTCCACATGATCTGAACTCATCTGGATGTAAAGCATTTTGTGAAGCACGGTAACCCAAAATGGCCACGTCTTTTTTATGCCTTTGGGTCCATCTTCCCCACGCCTCCCCTTGCCTCCCTCCTCAACACACACACTCACAATACACATATGCACACACATGCACACACTCATAATACACATATGCGCACACATATACAGATGCACACACACAATACACATATGCACACACATATACAGATGCACACACACAAACACACACATCTCACACCCACATCACGTTTGTCAGCCGCATCTTCTCCTGCCCTAACTTCTCCTCAGCTGCCTTGTAGCACCCCACTGCTTCTTGAGCAAACAGGCAGGAAGCAGGCAGAGGGGAGGGGATAAAGGACATTCCTCATTTTAGTTCTCCCAGAGCTCCTGCAGTTGCGTGACTGGCTAATGCCGGGCTCAGGGAAAAAACAAACCAAACCAAAGACTGCGGCGTTTGATTTGCGGGGATGCGCGCTCTAAGGCTGGAGGGATTTTCTGCAGGGCTTTGTCAAGTTACTGTTCTCCCAAATCTCACGTTTTCCTTTTGATTTAAAAAAAAAAAAAAAGGATTCCTTGCCTGCGTTGCCTTTGTGTTTCCTAAATCGATGCCATCTCTAGGTGTCGGCGACTCTGGATTTGGCTGCTTGAAGTCCGGGCTTCTGGCAGTGCCAGGGGGTGACTGAGGTTCGAGCCCGGCAGTCACCCCGGCGCCCTTCCTCTCCCTCACCTCTGGTGGCCCATTGGATGCCAAGCCTGGTTGGTCCCACTCCCAGGGCAAGTCTCATTTCCTCTGGTCTCAGAAACTGAGCAGTGGCGGGCTTGGTGAATCCTTCTTAAAAGAGAGTCAGCCTGGCCACACCGGGTACTCAGTGTTTTCTGCATGGGAGAGCAGATCATAGTCTGGATTCAAATCTCAGGTCCGTCACTTGACAACCGTGTGACCTTGGGAAAGTCAATTAATTCATCACTCTCAACCTTAGTTTCCCATTTGTGAAACGAGAGGGCTCTGCTACAGAAACCCTAAGGTCCCCCCAGTTTTTAAATTCATGACCCTCATTTTTTTTCTACTTCTTTCCATTCATACCCTCTTTCAAGCCTTAATCATCGCTCAAAGTGCAGTAGTCTCCTCCTAATTGGTCTCCCCACATCCACTCTCTCCATTTCTCACTCATTGTCCACAGAACTGCCAAAGCACTATTCCTTCCCATACCTTTTCCCTGCTCAAAAATCTTCAACGGCTCCCTATGGCTTCTTCAGTCTGGCATTAAAAGTTCTCCACAACGTGGCTTTCACCTACCTTTCCAGCCTTATTATATAATTTATCATATATTTTCTAATTTACACACACATATACATATGTACACAATATACATGCACACATATAAATATATACATACATGCATATATAGTTTAATAAATAATATGCGTGCGCGCACACACACACACACACACACACACACACACATATATATTTCTATCCCAATACCCCACATCTCTTCTCCTCTGGGGCCTTTGCACAAGCAGCCATCTGTGTCTGGAATACATACCCTCATCAGTCCAACCTCAAAAAAATGTCAGTTTTCTTTCAGAGCAGAGCTCCGATGACACCTTGTGCACGAAGCTTTCCTAACCTCCTCCGGTGTTGCTGTTTTCTCTTTCTCTTAAAACTCATTTTGCTACTGGTGCTTTGCACTTATTTTGTAGGTCTTCTTTCCTCCCAATAGAATATAAGCTTGGTGAAGGGAGGGGTTGCTCTGATCACATCTTTGTTTATTTGGCATGGAGCACAGTGCCTGGTGCCTTGTAGATGCTCGAAAGCTGCTTATAAACTCAGTGACCCAAAGCAGAAGATGTGGTAAGAAGGAAAATTGCACCAGAATTCCAGCCATGTTTTGGGCCATTGTATACCTCAGGTGAATGATGACTTAAGAGAAAGCAGACCTGGTGAGCCACCTTCTTTCTCAGTGAGGAAGGACCCACCCGCAAAATTGTAATAGATGGCTACATGTATTTAGGTGAGTTTCCAGGGTACTCTGAAATGAAATGGCTCATTTGACAGATTTTTTTTCATTCTCCAGTTTCAGGGCATACAGTGTCTTTTATAATCCATTTATTTAAACGAACCTTTTCAAACAGTAGGAAAGGAATGGGCTCATTTCTTGCCCTACCTAGTGAATTTAATTCCAGAGTATCTTTGAAATGATGAATTCAGATCAGAAACCAGGCTGGTTGGGCATAAAATGCCTCTAGTGTTGAAGCCTGAGATGGAACCATTTCTTAGATTTTGATTCCTTAGATTCTCAGTCAATCAATCAAATAACATTTATTAAGTGCCTACTATGTGTATGTGCTCACAGTCATGACTGATGTGCTGGAGCTGCAAAAAGAGGCAAAGGACAGCCCCTGCTCATGTTTTCAAAGTGCTTTCCCCCTAAAGGCATCATCATGTATGTGCATTGATACGGAGATTTTACTCATAACATAATGGAGGCTCAGAAAGAAAGACAGGGAGAGCATACAGAGCCAGAGCAAAAGTTCAGTAGGAGTCAGAAAGACTGCAGGTTAAGTCTAAGCTGTACCGTGCGATAGGGAGGACTCCGGGGGAGGCTCTTAACCTGCAAGAGCCCTCCCGACTCACTTGGGAAAGGAGAGACTTGGTCCCTATGGCTTCTGAGCTCTCTCCCACCCCAGCCCTACCTACACACACACATACACACACACACACACACACACACACACACTTCATTTCATATACATACATATACACATAGATATGAATAAAGAAATAGAAATAGATGTATCAAATGTATGTGAAATTTATGTATGTATATATACACGGGCATGCATGTGCTTATATACTGTGTATATACTTATATACTATATAAAATTATATACTATATATGAAATGAGTGGGGGCAGCTAGGTGGTGCAGTGGATAGAGCACCAGCACGAGAGTCAGGAGGACCTGAGTTCAAATCTCCCCTCACACACTTGACACTCACTAACTGTGTGACCTTGGGTAAGTTACTAAACCCCAATTGCCTCATCCTGGGTCATCTCCAGTCATCCTAATGAATATCTGTTCACTGGATTCAGAAGGCTCTAGAGGAGAAGTGAGGCTGGTGACCTGCACAGCCCTCCTTCACTCAAAACAAAGTCAAGTGCCAGTCATGTCATTATTTCTCTGATGGCATGGTCTTCTTCAGCAACAAAGGACTAGCACACAAATGAAATGAGGAACTGTTTGTCCTGATTCCTTCCTTAAATGGAATCTTTGGAGTTCATAGCTCTGGCCTCCAATCAGGGGGACAAGAGGGTGGAGATGAGGTATGAGTATCAAGGCTTGTAGCCCTTGTAGGCTTCTGGGTTTCCCAATGATGAGAGTCCAGGGGCCTGATAGAAAAGTTGGGGAAGTCCCAAAGAAGGAACTCCATTTAAGGAGGGTGCTCAGCTCTGGACAGATGTCCATTTCCTCATTTCCTATCTGGCTGAACTACTCTGAGGCTTCTCTGACTTTTCGATGTCCTCTATCAGGTGCCTCTCCCTCTTTCCAATTTCCCCTTATGTGCTGTCTTCCCATTAAAATGTAAACTCATTGACAACAGGGACTGTCTCTCTTTTATCCTATTTCTACCCCTAGCGATTAGTAGAGTGCCTGGAAGTAGCAGGTGCTTAATGAATGTTTACTGACTTATTTAGTAAATACATACATACGCACACACACTCACTGACACACATTCTCACATATAAATACATACCTGCATATGGGGAGAGAGGGAAGGAATAAGCATTTATATAGCACCCAGCACCTACATGTGCTAGGTACTCTGTTAAGTCCTTTTAAAAATATCATCCCATTAATCCTTACACATCCCTGGGAGACAGTTGCAATTATTATCCCCATTTTATCATTGAAGAAAACAGAGGTTAAGTGACTTGTTCAGGGTCATGCAGTTAGCAAGTATCTGAGGCTGGATTTGAACTCAGGTTTTCCTGAGGCCCACAGCCCTATTCATTGTACCACCAGGTGCCTCTGAGCATATACATGAACCCATATATGCACATAATTGAGCCTATATAGACATATATAGGTACATGTATCTATATATATATACACATATATACATATGTGTGTGTATGTGTATGCACGTGAGTATCCTATCACCTTATGGGTATCCCAAAAGGACTAGGGATTCTTCAGTGTTAGGAGTCCATTCTCTGACACAAATTATATGCAGTCCACACCTTAGTCTAGGACCTCTAAGAATTACTCCAACTAGAAAACAACCAACCAACCAACCAACCAACCAGCCAGCCAACCAATCAACCAGCCAACCCTAATGTCCAGGTGGCTTGTCCTTTGATCTCTCAGCCATCAGCTAGGCTGACCCTGCCCTGGCAAATGATGCCGTTTGTTACTGAATCTGAATTTGAGGTACTGGAGTTTCAGCTTGGAGATATTTGTTAACACCTGTGCTGCCCTGGCATGACCCATGATCCAGATGCTGAATCTTTTCTAGGACAGGATGTGTCACCCAGGACTTTGATGGAGGAAGTAGGATCCATCATCACTTGATTTGTCTGAGTATACACATGGGCAACTTTTCTTTTCAAAGAGATCTCTTCATAGTCTACTCCAAGTTGAGGGCAGCACATTCTAGGGTCAACATAGTAACTACAAGGAGCAGAGAATTGCAAGTTGGACTTGGAGTTAAGACCTGAACTCAAATCCTGCCACAGATACTTAACAACTGTATGACCCTGGGCAAGTCATTTAACTTCTTTAAGCCTTCATTGTAGAATGGGGATAATGGGTCCTCTATTCCAAAGTTGATGTAAGGGTTAGATGAGTTAAACACAAAGTGTTTTACAAACTTCAAGTATGATGTGTCACCTCCAGTCCTGTCCATGTTCTAGGTCCCTTTCTAAGATTGTAAATTGCCGAGAAGGCACCACATGCGTAGAGAAACTTCCCTATGCCAATGAAATCATAGGGTCATTCCCTATTCCTAACTGAGGAAGTGCAGCCTGGGAGAGGGAGAAGGGAAAGAAGGAGAGCAAGGCCATCTCCCCACCTGGGCCTGTCTCTAATTCTTCTCATGTCATCCATCAGGACACCATGTTGAGGAGTAGAGATCTCTCTCCTAGGTTATTCATGTGTACATTTCCTGGGGATGACAGAGGCCCCATAATAAGAGTTTCCAGAAAATTGAAGTCATTCGTCTCTTTTTATCCCTAATGTATAAAATATAGAAAATACTGTAACTTTTGAAAAAGACAAAAATTGGTGCATAATTACAATAATTCTCTCTGTTTGTCTTCATGGAACCAGCTGGGGAAGTAGGCAGGGAAACACAGTAATTTGGGTGATTCTAAGAGAAAATTGACAACAGCTGCTGCCCAATCAAGTCCCAGCTCTGCCTGCCCTCAATTCTGTGCTGGAAAAAAATATCTGCATTTGGAGACCTGGGTTTGTATCTTGACTCTGCTGACAAATGCCCACTAATGGATGGTCTGGAAGGGACCTGGGGGTGGTGCTGGGCGGGGTCTCTACCTGGGGCCCCTCCTTCCTTGGAGGATCAGTCCTCCTACAGAAGCTCCCTGAGATATCTGTTGGTGGCTATCTTTGTTTGGTTTCCTCCTCAAGTCTTGTCTGAGTATGCCCTTACCTCACTCTCACTTATGACTTAGAACTGAAGGACCCTAGAGACCTTTATTGTGAAGAGAAAAACAAAACAAAACAACTCAGTTACAGAGAGAACAAGTAACTTGCCAACGGTCTCATAGGTGGAAGGTGTAGAAGTGAGGCAATGGATCACCAATTAGATTTTGTGGTTCTTCAGTTGTTTCAGTTGTGTCTGATTCTTCATGACCCCATTTAGAGTTTTCTTGCCAAAGATACTGAAGTGATTTGCCATTTTTTTCTCCAGCTTATTTTACAGATGAGGAAACTGAGGCAAATGGGGAAAATGATTTGTACGGGGTGATATAGCTAGTAAATGTATGAAGCTGGATTTGAACTCAAGCTCTCCTGACTCCAAAGTCAGCACCCTATCCACTGTGCCACCTAGCGGCCCCCAAATAATCAGATATATACAACATATACACAGAATGGATTGAAATCAATCTCAGAGGGAAAGCTCTGGCAACTTGGGACCCTGGGAAAGGCCTCCTGCAGAAGATGGATTTGAAAGAAGCCATGGAAGCTGGAAGAAAGCATTCCAGGAACATGCTTGATTTACCTTGGTCCTAGCACTAGACACTGACTTTGGGGTGCTGACTCAGTCAATTCAACTGAATCAAACAGCCATTCTTTCAGCACTTATGAGATACAAGGCACAGTTCTGGGATGTGGAGCTCCAAAAACAAAAGGAAAAAGAAAATAGCACCTTTGCTTAGGGTGTTTTTCTCAAGGAGTTCTCTCTCTCTTAGGAAGTAGATTGGTCTGTGGGAGTTTGAAATGACTCAGCTCCAGAGGACGTTGGCTGTGGTTCACAGAAGCCAGTTGTATTTCTCTAAACCACCTGAATTCTTGCTACTGAAATAGATATTGAATTCAGATGATCATGTCCAAAAGCTGGGTTTGTTTTATGCTCAATCTGTCTCTTTTTCCTTAGGGAAGTTCTATGAAAAGTAGACATCCCACTGGTTGGAGGAGATTTCATGAAAGAAGTCAGACTCACTCTAGTTTTCACTCCTTTCACACACTCAGCCCTCAATGGGATCTAATTGCTTGAGATTCCTGAGCTCAGTTTTGCCTTTCAGCAATGGTAGAAGCGGACTGGGGTCTTAAAGGAGGGGAGAGAAGATGCCCCTGACCCTAGAGCTGCCTTGGGAAGAGACATATGGGAGCTATGTCCAATACACTCTGAACTCTGTGTCACCACGTAGTCTGAGGAACCATGTGTTCACATGCCCCACAAATGGCGGCCTTTTGGCCCAGAGAGTGGAAACAGCTGGAAGAGCATCGTGGATTTTTTTTTCACATTACAGGTCCTGGATCTAACCTTGCTTAGCCCAAGGGATGGAAGCTGTAGATAAAAGAACTCTGAGAAGAGAGGTTCAACATCGGTCACACAAGTGGCACCTGAGCCCGAAGGGATAGAGTAAGAAAAGAGAATTCATCACAAAAGGGACAAGGGGCCTGGATTTTACACTCTACTATTATCACCAGTATTCAGCTTTGGTGGGTTTCCTATAAAAGAAGCTATCTTTCTAGTATGTCTTCCAAGCGAGTCAGAGCCCTCTGTTGAGCATTAAGGAGTTAGGGTAAAAGAAGAATCAATGGACTGGTAGGGTAAGATCCTGATCTCATAGCCACAGATTCATTTCTCTTTTAAGGGGACTTCAAGTCTTGGGGGAGTCTAGGAGCTAGAGTTCCTGTGAAAAGTGAGACTTAACGGAATATTGGCGGCTGCTCTCCTACAGCCCCAAGTTCATTTTCCTTCCAAGAGTAGGAGAAACCACAGGGTAATACCATGGATCCAGGGAACTGCATGTGTCCCTGAGAAAAATGATATTTCCTGGAAGGAGGAAAATGATATTGATTAGATTTGTTAAGCATTTTCTTTCTTCCCCCCCTTTTCCCCTCTCTCCTTTTCTCCCTTTCTCTTTCCTTTCTTCCTTCCTCCTTTCTTTCTGTCCCTTCTCTTTCTAGGTGAAAGACTTGTCATACATGGTCATCTTTTGGGGGCACAGATAGCGAATCAATGAAGGAGGCTTAGGGGGAGTAATTAGAAAAGTGGGAGAATAGGAAAGGAAGGGCAAGTTGACACACACACACATACACACACACACACACTCACACACACTCACATACATACTCACATACAACCAGAGGGAAGAGTTTACAGAGGGTGGGAGTAGTCAACGGTGCTAAACGTTTTCAGTCAAGAAGGATGAAGACTGAGAAAAATCTATGGTATTTGTCAATTTAAATACCGTTGATAAGCCTGGAGAAAACCATTTCAGTTGATTGATGAGGTCGGAAGCCAGATTACAGAGGGTAAGCAGTGAGAGGAAAGGAAGGAGATAATTTTTTTCCCTTCTAGAAGTTTGTCTGAGAAAAAGAGGAGAGATAAAGGATGATAGATTGAGGGCAGTGTAGGGTCAAGTAAAAAGGTTATGATATTTTTACTTTAAGGATGGGGGAGTCTTGGGTTTATTTTAAGGTGGTGGCAAAGGAAGTAAGACAAATAAGGTTTCATATTTAATAAGTGCATTGTTACTTTGAGGATTTGCATGAGATCTGAGGGGCCATTTGAGTCATATTTGTGGAAACCTTAAGCTATGTTTGTAGTTTTCCCTAAATAATCTTTAGGTGTGGGTGTAATGAGTTAAAGAGTTACTAATTTGTGGGGTAGTCTCAAAGATCAAACTTGGTCCATGTTGGCCCAGAGCTTGGATCACTGGGCTATGGGTTACTGTTGTACGTATGTCTAATCCCCCTCTAAGATCGCAATAACATCATCTTCGAGCTTGGAATCAAAGAATTTCTGATCCAAGGAGACATTTAGTCTAATCTAAACTGGCACAGAAATCCTCTCTGGGGCATCCTGGCAAGTGGGCAACGAGCAACTGGAAACCAAAGACCGGAGCTGCAAGAAACTCATGACTTCTCATGACAGCCATATTTAGACAGAGAAGATTCTTACTGTTCGTTGAATTTATTTTTATTTGTCCTATTCCAATGACCAAATTCATGTTCTCATCTAAAATAATTCCCTTCTGGAGGTTTTTCCAGCATCTTTACACATTAGAAGCTCAAAGAGCATTATTAATCTTAATGAGGGCCACAAAACCCCCAAATAAAACAAAACAAAACAATTAAGCCCCAGATGTGGAGATCTTAGGGTTCAGAATAATTTAGAGTTGAGAAATTGAGGTTAAAGTGACTGACTTTTCTAAGGTCATGTAGATTGGAAGTCATGGAACCAGAATTAGAACCCAAGACCTCTGGCTCCAAATCTACCACTCGTTTCCCTTCCTTACATTTATAACTGGGTTGGGGAAGAGAGCGACAGTGAGAGAGAGAGAGAGAGAGAGAGAGAGAGAGAGAGAGAGAGAGAGAGAGAGAGAGAGAGAGAGAGAGAGAAGAGAGAGGGAGGGAGGGAGGGAGGGAGGGAGGGAGAGGGAGGGAGAGAGAGAGAGAGACTGGACCTGTGTTCTCATTATCATCAAGAGTCACTCCAACAATACAGACTGACTTCTTTTCTGTCACTTGAAGTCTCAGAGAGCTGCCTGAAACACTCATCAAGTAAGTGACCTGTTCAGGTCAGAGCTAAGATGGGATACATGCAGGCCTTGAACACAGGTCTGCCTGGCTTTGACCCTGGCTCTCCCTCTACTTACTATTCTGCTGCTGCCACCTTAATTATGGTGGACAAACTGCACCCCTGAATTTCAACAAGATCTGTCACTGCCACAGCCTGAGAGTCCCTCCCCATCCCAGACTCTGCAGTCAGCACCCTAAATCGAGATCTACCTTTATGTTCCAGTTCCCAAGATTCTCCCCAAGTCAAGGAAAGACTTTGGGGAGAGGGTACTTAGAAGGTGCCTGAGAGATCACCAGAAATCTGTCCTTATCCTCAAATACCTATCTGTTTGTCTATCTATCTATCTATCTATCTATCTATCTATCTATCTATCTATCTATCTATCTATCTATCTGTCTGTCTGTCTGTCTGTCTGTCTGTCTGTCTGTCTGTCTGTCTATCCATCTATCCATCTATTTATCTATCATCTATCTATTATCTCTATCACCTCTCTACCCATCATCTATTATCTCTCTATTTCTTTATCATCTCTACCATTCATCTATCATCTATCTATCAATCACCTATCAATTTATTTATCATCTATCCATCTATTCATCTATCATCTATCTATCCATCCATCTGTCTGTCTGTCTCTCTATCATCTATCCATCCATCTGTCTGTCTGTCTCTCTATCATCTATCTATGTATCTATCTATCTGTCCATCTGTCTCTCTGTCTCTCTCCCTCTATCACCTGTCTACCATTCATCTATTTAGCCATCTCTACATCCACGACCTAGTTGTCATATTTACGTTTAACCCACCTCTCTCATTGGTCATCTATCTTCAAAAAAGAGTGAAACCCCATCAGTTTAATTGGCTCATTGAGTAAGGTAAGGCAAAGTGTCTTCTGGGTGTAGCACATGGGCCCTGAGGCCCTCTGATAAATTCAGCCCAGCAAAATGCACCCTCAGACTGTTGCTGGATAGCCCAGTCAGGGATGATCTCAGCCTCTGACTGGCAGGAGAAGAGGAGACAGAGACAGACAACCCAACTCAACCACATCTACCTTTATTTTTTTTCCTGAGCACTGGGAGCTAGGCACCCCTGGTTTTGTTGGAAGCACAGCCAAACACAACTCAGGGGCTTCCTCTCACCTGAGGCACTGCATGGTACCTGTTTCCAGCCTCAGCTCTTAAAGCTTTCTGATCCTTACAATGACTTTATGTTTTCTTTTCTATGGACATGTTATTCCCCTCAGAACAGAAGGTCCTCAAGGGCAAGAACTACTCCTTTCCAAGACTTTGTATATAATTGCAAAGTAGAAATTGAACGAATACTATTGAACTGAGTTGAATTTTATTGAACTGAATAATATGTGCAGAAGGGCCCTTGTACTGGTGAACATTTGCTTGCTGATTTCTCTGCGAAGTTCCTAGAAGCAGCCCAGAAGAAGCCAAATAAGGTGTTTTTATAGAACTGAGCAAGGCCAGGCTGCAGTCCTTTAGCATGCATTTTGCAAGCCTCATTTCAGCCCAGGATCATTGAGTAAGAGGGATGGAAAGGAACTCAGGACCAATGACATGACTGCAAGGAGACTTAGAGGCAGTCAAAGTCACCCCTCCCCCCTTATTTTATACAGCAGAATACTGAGGCCCAGACAGGGGCAGAATTAGAAGCAGAGGGCCAGTCTCCAACCTGGGCCCCAAGGTGCACTGCATTTGGGTGGCTGAGCATGGATGAAGTTCTGTCAAGGAGATTAAGAAGCAGCTGTTAGACAGGTAGGAAGAAAATCAGGAAAGCTGTGTCCTGAAAACCCTAGAAGGGGTAGGCAGAGGTATAGGAGAAGGAGCTGCTCGATCGTGTGAGATTCAACAGAGACATTTAAGAGGAAAAGAGTGAGAGAAGACTCCTGGATTTCACAGGCCTGTGCTCCTTTGACCCAGGGCGATCAGGACAGTATTCCTAGAAGAGGAGCCTGGGTGAGTTTCACTTAAGGGTCTTCATGTTGAAAAGAATCTCAGAGACCTTCTTATCACAGCCCCTTATTTTCGAGGTAAAGGAAGAGGAAGGGAATGAGCATTTATATAGCATGTGATAAGTACTGTGCTAAGTAAGTGCTTTACAAATTTTATCTCACTGGATCCTTACAACAACCCTGGGAGGTAGTACTGTTATTATCCTCATTTTACAGTTGAGGAAACTGAGGCAAGGAGAGGTTAAATGACTTGCCGAGGGTCATACAGCTAATAAGGTTGAGGCCAGATTTGAACTCAACAGCAAGCTCAGACCCAGACAATGACTCAGAGGAAGGAAGACAAGTCTATCTTGTTTTTTAATGAATTTTAAAATTTATTTATTTTTAGTTTACAACACTCAGTTCCACAAGCTTTTGAGTTTTAAATTTTTCCCCTCTCTCCCCTCTTTCCTCCCGATGGCATGCAAGCTGATACAGGCTCTACATATACATTCATATTAAACACGTTATCACAACATTCATGTCGTAAAGAAGAATGATAGCCAATGGAATGAACCATAAGAAAGAAGAAACAATACGAAAAAACCAAAAAAGACAGAGAGCAAATAGTCTGCTTCCATCTGCCTTCAGACTGTCATTTTTTCTCTCGATGTGGATAGCACTTTCCATCATGAGCCTTTTGGAGTAAGACAAGTTTATCTAACCCAGAATAGACCATAGGAATTTAGAATCATAGATTCAGAGCCTCAGTGGGCATTAGTGACCATTTTTTTGAGACCCCCCCTCATTTTATAGATGAGAAAAAACAGAGTTTAAGTGATTTGCCCTCCCCTACCTTTCCAGTTGTCTTGCTCCCCAGCATATACTCTTTTCTCTTGGCTGTTCTACAAACAAACCCTCTATCTCTTGACTCTAGGCATTCTCTCTGACCCCCCAACCCTGGAATGCTCTTCCTCCTTCAATATGACTTCCTTTAAGTCTCAGCTAAAATGTCATCTTCTCCAGGAAGCCTTTCCAACCCCTTTTAGTTCTGGTGCTTTCCCTCTCTTAATTATCTCCTACTTGTCCTGTATGTAGCTTGCGTTGTATATATTTACATGTTGTCTTCTCTGTTAGATTGTAAGCTCCTTGAGATCAGGGATTGTCTTTTGCCTCTTTTTATATTCCCAGCATTTATTCCAGTGTTTTGCAAAGAGTAGGCACTTGATAAATATTTTTTAATTGAAATGACTTGCCCAAGGTCACACATGTAGAAGGTAGAAGAGGTGAAATATGATATAATTGAAGCCCTGAACGGTACAACTGCAGTGGTGGATGGAATGGAAATTTGCCATTCTCACATTATTTTGACTCCTTTGACCAAGCTCCACCCAAAGCCACACGTTGAGACTTTTCGTTCCATAAAATTTGGAAATTTGGAATATTTGTGATGGCACCGTCAATTGAAAAGGTGGTTCATAAGTTTTTATGAATCATTGTTATGTCCAACCAGTCAATTGTGGGCAATTCTCAGGCTATTCTTTGGTAATTCTTGATTCAATTTCAGTAGAGTTTATTGATTAGATTTTCCAGGACATTTCGAGATCTGTATTTTTGAGAATTCCTCGTATGTCTGTCCATGGAAGATAATGGGGATCTCTGATGTATAATTCTGGCCACAAGGGATTGTCTGGCTAGGTATTTTTTATTGCTTAAGTTGATATGTTGTTCGTATGACAGCACTTCCCACCAGCTGCAGTGGTTTGGAACTTGTTTACGTTTCTCTACCATCCCCCACCTTGTTTCCCCAGTACTTCTCCCTCTAACCCTTTCCATTTTTGCGTTTGTGTATTGATTTCTCCATTAGACTGTAGAGGGTAGAAACTATCTTTTTCATGTATTTGTATCCCCAGTGTCTAGAACACTTCCTGGAACATAATAATTAAAAATGTTTCTTATAAACAAATATTATTATAAATATTAATACATATAAGTAATATATATATAATATAAATATAAGAAAATGTTTATTGACTGACTTACTAGTCACTGTTGTTATCATTTCTCACATAATCTCCATTGATCACTGACTTGACCCTTATAGAATAACCTAATAATGAACTGAATTGTGATCAAAAGCATGTCCATATCAACAAATCCATATGACTCAGTAATTTGTTCAGTGACTCTCATCATATTGGTGATGTAGTTCATGCGGATGTCACTTAGAGGAGGTCTTTTGCTTTTACTTTGTGATCTTAATGATTACGTAGACTCTGTCCAGAATAAGCCTCTTTCACTGACTTCCAACAAATTAAATGTCATGTGTCTGTGAGCCTGGTATCAGTGATATGGAGCGATGCTTGTTTATATCAAAAGTATTTCTGTAGGTTTTTATTTTATTATTATTTTTAATGCTCTAGGAATATCTATTAATCTTCCTTTTTGATGTGGATGTGTTTATCTTTCTATAACTCTCTTAGGGTAATAAGTTTTATATTTTTTAAAATATATTTATTTAACTTTTAACATTCATTTTCACAAAATTTTGGGTTCCAAATTTTCTCCCCCCTTGTCCCCTCCCCCCACCCCAAAACACTGAGAATTCCAATTGCCCCCATCACCAATCTGCTCTCTCTGCTATCATCCCTCTCTGCCCTTGTCTCCATCCTCTCCTCTGTCCTGTAGGGCCAAATAACTTTCTATACCCCTTTACCTGCATTTCTTATTTCCTAGTGGCAAGAGTAGTAGTCGACAGTTGTTCCTAAAACTTTGAGTTCCAATTTCTTTTCCTCCCTCCCTCTCCACCCCCTTCTTTTGGAAGGCAAGCAATTCAATATAGGCCAAATCTGTGTAGTTTTGCAAATGACTTCCATAATAGTTGTGTTGTATAAGACTAACTATATTTCCCTCCATCCTATCCTGCCTCCAATTACTTCTATTCTCTCTTTTGATCCTGTCCCTTCCCATGAGTGTCAACCTCAAATTGCTCCCTCTCCCCATGCCCTCCCTTTCATCATCCCCCCCATCCTGGTTATCCCCTTATCCCCCACTTTCCTGTATTGTAAGATAGGTTTTCATACCAAAATGAGTGTGCATTTTATTCCTTCCTTTAGTGGAATGTGATGAGAGTAAACTTCATGTTTTTCTCTCACCTCCCCTCTTTATCCCTCCTCTAATAAGTCTTTTGCTTGCCTCTTTTATGAGAGATAATTTGCCCCATTCCATTTCTCCCTTTCTCCTCCCAATATATTTCTCTCTCACTGCTTGATTTCATTTTTTAAGATATGATCCCATCCTCTTCAATACACTCTGTGCACTCTGTCTCTATGTGTGTGTGTGTGTGTGCATGTGTGTGTGTGTGTAATCCCACCCAGTACCCAGATACTGAAATGTTTCAAGAGTTACAAATATTGTCTTTCCATGTAGGAATGTAAACAGTTCAACTTTAGTAAGTCCCTTATGACTTCTCTTTGCTGTTCACCTTTTCATGGTTCTCTTCATTCTTGTGTTTGAAAGTCAAATTTTCTTTTCAGCTCTGGTCTTTTCGTCAAGAATGCTTGAAAGTCCTCTATTTCATTGAAAGACCAATTTTTCCCCTGAAGCATTATACTCAGTTTTGCTGGGTAGGTGATTCTTGGTTTTAGTCCTAGTTCCTTTGACTTCTGGAATATCCTATTCCATGCCCTTCGATCCCTTAATGTAGAGGCTGCTAGATCTTGTGTTATCCTGATTGTATTTCCACAATACTTGAATTGTTTCTTTCTAGCTGCTTGCAATATTTTCTCCTTGACCTGGGAACTCTGGAATTTGGCCACAATGTTCCTAGGAGTTTCTCTTTTTGGATCTCTTTCCTGCGGTGTTCTGTGGATTCCTTGAATATTTATTTTGCCCTCTGGTTCTAGAATCTCAGGGCAGTTTTCCTTGATAATTTCATGAAAGATGATGTCTAGGCTCTTTTTCTCATCATGGCTTTCAGGGAGTCCCATAATTTTTAAATTGTCTCTCCTGGATCTATTTTCCAGGTCAGTTGTTTTTCCAATGAGATATTTCACATTATCTTCCATTTTTTCATTCTTTTGGTTTTGTTTTGTGATTTCTTGGTTTCTCATAAAGTCATTAGCTTCCATCTGTGCCATTCTAATTTTGAAACAACTATTTTCTTCAGTGAGCTTTTGAACCTCCTTTTGAATTTGGCTAATTCTGCTTTTGAAAGCATTCTTCTCCTCATTGGCTTTTTGACCCTCTTTTGCCAATTGAGTTAGCTTATTTTTCAAAGTGTTATTTTCTTCAGCATTTTTTTGGGTCTCCTTTAGCAGGGTGTTTACTTGTTTTTCATGCTTCCCTTGCATGTCTCTCATTGCTCTTCCCAGTTTTTCCTCCACCTCTCTAATTTGATTTTCAAAATCCTTTTTGAGCTCTTCCATGGCCTGAGCCCATTGAGTGGTCTGGGATACAGAAGCCTTGACTTCTGTGTCTTTCCCTGATGGTAAGCATTGTTCTTCCTCGTCAGAAAAAAAGGGAGGAAATGCCTGTTCACCAAGAAAGTAACCTTCTGTAGTCTTATTTTTTTTCCCTTTTCTGGGCATTTTCCCAGCCAGTGACTTGCCTTCTGAATATTCTCTTCACACCCACTTCACCTCCAGATCCTCCCAGACAGTGCTTGGGGTCTGAGATTCAAATGCTGCTTCCCAGCCTCAGGGCTTTGGGAGGGGGCTGGGCTGCTATTCAGTGTGAGATCAAGTTCAGGTGCTCAGGTGGGAGCAGGGCCACCACTGGGCCTCAGTTCCCTCAGGGGGTTTATGCAGAGACCTTCAACAATGGATCTGAGGTCCTGCCTGCTTGGGGAGCCCTGGTCTGCTCCCGCCTCTGCTGCTGCCTCCCAAAGGGGCCTGAGTTATGGGGGCACCCCACTCCCCTCTTGACCTGCCAAAGAGACCCTCTCACTGACCTTTGTCACCTGTGGGTTGAGGGACCCGTGCAGCTGGCCGCTGAAGATTCTGTCCCTGAAGCCCACTCCGATCTGCTCCTCTCGGTGCCACCTGGCAGAGGCAGGGCTGGGCTCGGCTCCGTGTCCACAGCGCGAAGGACCTTTTGCAAGAGGTTTTCAGGCTCTCTGGAGCAGAAATCTCCTCCACTCCATTGTTCTGTGGCTTCTGCTGCTTCAGAATTTGTTGGCAGTTCTTTTTTATAGATATTTTATGGGCTGTGGATTTGGAGCTAGCATATGTGTGTCTTTCTACTCCACCATCTTGGCTCCGCCCCCTCAGTTTTATATTTTGTTAATGTAAGATGAGATTTTGGGGAAGGTACCTTATAAATCTATTATGATCCATTTTGCAATTTTGAAATTACCTCCAAGGTGCTAATGGACTTAAGTATATTTTACCCATTCAATTTTGACTTCAGAATTCCAGGAAGTCTTCTAACATGCAACCATATCTTTCTTCATTGTATCTTTATGCTTTGTGTCATGGTTTGGGTAGACCACAGCATTTGTGTCTTTTTCATTTACTGATTCAATGAGACTGACCTCTAGGCTCAAGTTCAAAGCCTTCAATTTCTATCATTCCTTGGTGCATTTTAAGGACTTTATACTTTTTTGTATCCAAAGGACATTTTAAAATCCTGGGAGAAGAATGCTGCAAGATGAGAAGTCTGTTTCACTTCTTTTTGGTGGAATCATATATCTTCATGTCAATCATATATAATTTTTTTGGTTGCTTTTTTTAATTTGGAAGCCCCTTACTCATTTTTAGGAGAGATAATGTATTTAAGGATAGGCAGAACTATTTCCTTGGAAATTGTCACTTTTATAGGAATTCTTCAGGACGTGGATATTGATTTATTATTTTTATCAATGTTATTCTTAGAGAATGTTGGCAAACTGGAAATCTTAAAGAGAAAATAAATCAGAACTTTTTCTCTCCCTTTCCCCTCCACCTCCTAAGACTCCCCCAGTCTCCTTTGAAATGGTGTGCAATTATGGTGTCACCCAACATCCTAGTTAGCGGATAACACGCAGTCTTCAGATCACTATGGAAATGTAGCCAGTCATTGCTGTGAATGGGAAAAACCCAAGCTGAGTGAACTCCCAGTGAACTTCATCTAAGTGACTCCCTTACCTCTCTTGTCTTGGCTCATGGAATTATGAAAGTGGATAAGGGTTCTCTGGCCATTTATCTTCCTGGAGTCATTGTTTGATAATACACAACCCACCATTCAGTTACTGAATTGTAAGTGCCTAGGGGAACTAAAATTTCTAACTTTTTTCTTTCAGAGTCCCCAAATCTAAAAATTATAAGAGACAATCTAGCCAAATCTTATCTGAACTGCAATATACTCTACATTACATTCATATTGCATACTTCTCAATCACAGGACTCTCACTATCAGCAGCCATCACTCCTTCTATTTTTGGATTTGGATATTTTCATTGCTAGAAAGATACCTCTTCCCCATCCTCTTTGTAACTCATTCCCATTGTTCAGGGTTCCATCAAGCAGCACCCATTGTTGTTTTTAATTAGGGGGAGATTTGTCTTTGTAGCTCCAGTGCTTAGCACAATGCCTGGAACATAGTAGCTGCTCAAGAGATGTTTCTTCCTTGATTGACTCGTGTAACCTGGGATTTTCACTTCTAGAATGAGATATTTTGTCTTGCTCTTGAGACAAAACACCCATAGTTTCTGTCCCAGCCCCCCTTATCATCGTGGTTGCTGTCCTTTGATCACTGGCTTATCAATTTCATTTCTGAAGCATGGAACCTAGAATTGAGCACAGTTAGAGCTGATTAGGGCAGAAAAGAGTCAGACCTTCACCTCCTTTTTCCTAGAAATTCTGCCTTTCTGAATGTTTCCCAAGATCACACGTCTATTCAATCACCCCACTCATTTTACAGAACCCCATTTTCATTGGTAGAGGAAGCTACCAAGACTTTTATAGATGCTTGCCCCAAGAGAGTCAGAGAAACAGAAAACAGACGAGAATTATTTACAATAACCATGAGCAGTAGGGAAGTTCTAAGGTCCCTTGAGGCTCTGACATTTTATAGATTTGTAATTATTACAGTATACTCAGTGTGCACGTGTTCAAATACATTTGTGTTCACCCATATTAGAGAAAATGAGACTCAGTATGGTACAGAGTAGAAAAGACTAGCTCCAGGTTCAGGAAGGTGTGGGTTCAAAACCTTGTGACCCTGGGCAAATCACTTTACCTCTCAACGCACAATTCCCTATGACTACAAAACATCCTCTCTTGCTGCTCTGTATCAGTCAAGTTTCCATATGACAGTGGTCTAAGTAGTCTTTGAAAACCTTTACACTTCTAAGTCTATGATCTTAAAATTCCAGAAAAATTTATTAATCAGTTACTATGTACAGGGAACTATGCTGAACCTGGGAACAGAAAAGACAGACCCTGAACAATCCTTACCCTCAATTAGCTTCCACTCCAGTTGGGGAAGGGCAGGGAGAGGGGGAGATATTACATGTTCACAGCTCATTAATATTCAGTGTTCTCATCTTTTCTTTCTATCCTAGCTTCCATTTCAACTCTAACGTTCTAAATCCCAAGTTCTCAATCCCTCCCTGCTGCAAAGTTCAGTGTTTTCTCATGACACTCTATGTGTTAACATGTTACATATAAATCCATTCTGGTTCTAGCATTCTCTGATTATTTTAGATGCCAGTCATGGCAAACCCAACCATTCCAATATGAAGGTGGGCGTGTCCCACTGCTGTGTGTGGGTGCCTATGATTATCATTGGAGAGGAAATCAGAGACCCAAAGTGGTGCTTAAAGCTGTCCCAACTCTCAATATAAGCATTTTTGAATTTGGACCAATAACAGGTAATTTCCCATACTTTGTGTCTGATTTCCTTTCTTCTCTCTCTCTCTCTCTCTCTCTCTCTCTCTCTCTCTCTCTCTCTCTCTCTCTCTCTCTCTCTCTCCCCTCCTCCTCCTCCTCCTCCTTTCTTCCCCTCCTACTGCGGCTGACCTAATTCTGTCTTTGTGCCCTACCAGTCAGTCTCCCCTCATCTTTCTTCATTCCGCATCTGTCTGAAGGAACAGAAATCTGACTGAGAGGTCTTATCCTAGAAAGGATCTCAATGTGACTATTTTTGGGGGGCCAAGCTTAAAGGCGCACAGGGCTAAGAGCTTAGGAGGGATTAAAAACACCCGCACAACTGAGCTGTGCTTTCTTTATCCTCTCAGAACATTGCCTACCACAGTGTTCAGGACGTAACAGGTACTAAGTGGGTAAAGAAACTGCAGGTTCTTATTTCTTTTCAAGACTGGAAATCACTATTATCGATATTTATGTGACATTTCATAGGTTAGAACTGACTTCCCTCCTTCCCTTCCTCCCCTCTCCCTCCCTCTTTTTCTCCCTCCCTCCCTTCTTCCTTCCTTCCTTCCTTCCTTCCTTCCTTCCTTCCTTCCTTCCTTCCTTCCTTCCTTCCTTCCTTCCTTCCTCCCTCCCTCCCTTCCCTCCTTTTTGTTTTGTACTCATTGACCGCTGTTCCAGGCACTGAAAGAGATACAAAGTGGAATCCTACCACACTGACAAAAAGGAAAAAAGCACAGACTCTTACAGAAGAAATGCATAAGAAAATGACAAAATAAAGTGTCAGGGGGAAAGGTTGTTATTGGGAATGGGGAAGAAGTTTTCTAGAGGATGTGACATTCTAATAGGACTTTACCTGATAAGGAGGAATAAAGCAAATGAAAGCATAGGTGAGGGCTTTAGAAGGATTAAAGATTAATGCTGCTGTTTGGAAGGAAACAGAGAGATCTTGTAGCCAAATCCTCTGAGTCCAGAGGGAAGGCAACTGAGGTCAATCATGGGGCAATGGCCTGAGGACTTGAGCCCCAGATTCCCAATCCCAAGGTCATTGATCTTTCAATACATGGAGTCAAGTCATTGAGGCAAGGCTATGCCTGGCATGGTGGGAAGGCAGAGTAGTCCCTGTTAGTTTGGTTTGGTTTATAGTTGCCTCCTTGCCATTCACCAGACATGGTGTCTACATGCCTTTCCAGAAGCTGTCTTCTTTGCTTGCATTGACCTCCCTTTACCTCCAAGAATCCCTTGTTCTTTTTGAAGGTCACCTGATTCCTCTAGTGGCTGGTGTCCCTTCCAGTTCCTCTGTGTGTACTCCATTTTCATGCATATATGTATATACATACATATGTATATACATATGTGTCTGTGGAATATATATATACATATATATGGAATATAATTTGCATCTAATCGTGTAAGATATGTCCCCTTCCACATATGAGCAACTTTATTGTGGAAAGGGGCAGAAAAAGAAAATTTCTATGAGGAAAATTGATAAAAATCAACTTAGGAAGAAACATTATTTCCCATAAAAAATATTCCAAAGGCCACATATTGAACCAGCCCCCAGATAAATAGGCTGACAAGAGCTGTTTGAAAGTAGAGGGGTGACTGGGTGACAACCACTACAGGCACTGATTAGCTCAAGGGACTGTTTTTAGAGTTTAAAAGTTGTAACTAATGAAATGGGAAATTGAATCCTCAGAGATTTGGGGAAGGTTATGTGAGGACTGTTGGGTTAACACCTGAGAGAAAGGTGGAATACTTGAGCTTTACCACTCTGGTTTGAGAGGGAGGAGGAGAGGGGAAAGAAAGGCTTTGAATCTTTTTGTTTATTTAATTTTTTTAATTTTTGTTGTGTGAGCTTTGCTTTTCTATGAGAAGAACCAATCAGAGCTGATTGGACAACATATAATCCCTTGCTATTTGCAGATCTGAAGAGCCTGGTAGTCTTCTGGCTTATGGGACCTGCCTTTCAATGAAAGAGCATAAGAGTTTTCCTCAGTACCACGATGAAAGCGGCTGTGAGTGAAAAGAGCTCCATCAACTTGTGAACAGAAGGGAATGCCTTTTGCCTGCAGAAGAACAGTGATAAGCAGAAGGGAAAGCTGCTAGCTTAGAGGTTTTTCTCAAAGGGACCAAGGACTTCAAGGCATAGGTTCCAGAGTTGTGGGCTGTCCCCAGGCACACATGAATTTCCCCACTCATATGCCTCCCTGACAGGTTACTGTAATTCACTCTTCTCCACACAACTGTACTTATTGGTAGAAGAGTATGATTCATGTTTATAGGCAGACTACAGTGACTTCTCTATTGACCTTCTATTATAATTTCTTTTGATTTTGTTTTTTATTGAGTACATATTGTCATTATTATTCCTTTTGTTTTATTCAATAAATGGCTGAGAGTTAATAGTGTCATGATGATGGATTTTGTATTAATGGTAAACACCTGTGGGGGCTCAGCAGCTATAGTGGTTAGAGGATCTGTCCCATGCCAGGGTTACCCCTAGGGCTGTGAGAGGAATAGTGAGCTGTGGCCATGCGCTCATACAGTGTGCCCAGATCACTTCTCTGCGAAAACCAAGAAACACACACTAACTCTCACCAGCAAGCAAACAAGCAACCTCAAAGAAGCAAGCAAAACAAATAAGCCAAACCTGCCAGTCTGAAGACAGGCTGAGGTGAATAAACTAGCTCAAAAAGAAAGAAGACCTGAGTGTCATAGAAGGCTGCTACCCTCCTCCCTTCCGGAGCTGGTGGGTCTTTAAAGGTTCAAGGTGTTTTGCCACAGTCTTTAGGGTCTGGACTCATTTGTTTGCTTTGGATTCTGAGCCTCAACACTAACAATGTACCTGGCACATAGAAAGCTCTAAATAAATGTTTGTTTCATGGAGGAGCAAATAATGAATCTAAGGTACATTGACTCTGTGGAAGGAAGTAAGGATAGAAGGCTGACCATATTCTGGGAGCAAAGCTGGCAAACTCCTTTTAGGTCATTTACTTTATAGAAAAAACCAAACACTAGAATGGTTTTCCCCAAGGTCACACACATAGTAAATAAACCTTTAAGGTGGGATTAGAATCCGTACTATCTGTACCTCAATCCATTGTAATTTCCATCTGACTGAGCTAGAGAAAAAACAAGGTTCAGATCTGCCTCTATAATAGCGCCATGTATCCAGGCATTGAGATATCCACAGTGAGAGAATTTCCTCTGTTTACTCAGGTAACTGATCAATCAATTTCAGAAGAATTTTAATCCAGCTTTTCCTGATTCAGAGTCCATCTCTCCATCACTCCTACCATACTGCCTCTGACAATGTAGTACAAGTTTGGTAAATGACAGGGCCAGGAGTTCATGGACTGGATCTGAGGTCAAGTCTTATCTTATCCATCAAGGTTTTTATGTCCATATTTATGTACTTTTAAGAAATGTCTTCTAAATCTCTCTCTCTCTCTCTCTCTCTCTCTCTCTCTCTTTCTCTCTGTTTCTCTGTCTCTATCTCTATCCTCCATGTATATCTTTTTCTGTTTATCTTTCCTCTATCTCTGCCTCTCCCTCATCTCCTTCTCCTCTCTTCTGTTTGTCTCTGTTTTTCTTTGTGCTGCCTCCATATCTCTCTTTCTCTCTCTGTTTCTCTATTTGTCTCTATCTCTGTTTGTCTGACTCACCCCTCTTTCTATGTCTCCCTATTCTTCCTGTCTCTCTTTATCTCTTCATCACCTCTCTCATTCTTTTCCTTTTTCTGGTTTTTAATGTATTTTTAGTTTTCAACATTCACTTTCACAAGATTTTGAGTTTCAAAATTTCTCCTCATCTCTCCCCTCCACCCAAGACATTGTGCATTCCAATTATCCCTTCCCCCAATCTGCCTTCCCTTCTATCACACCTCTCTCTTCTCTCATCCCCTTCCTCTCTATTTTCTTGCAGGGCAAGATAGATTTCTCATTGTCTGTATGTCTTATTTCCCAGTTGCATGTAAAAACATTGATTTTTAAAGCTTTGAGTTCCAATTTCTCCCTCTTTCTCCCTCCCCATCCACCCCCCTGAGAAGGCAAGCAATTCCATATAGGTTATACCTGTGTAGTCATATAAAAACTTCCATAACAGTCATATTGTGAAAGACTAATTATATTTCCCTCCATCCTATCCTGCCCCCATTTATTCTATTCTCTCCTTTGACCCTGTCCCTCTCAGAAGTGTTTACTTCTAATTACCCCCTCTTCCCATTTGCCTTCCCTTCTATCATCCCCCAACCTCATTTATCCCCTTCCCTCCTACTTCCCTGTAGTATAAGATAGATTTTCATACCAAATTGAGCATGCATGTTATTCTATCCTTGAGCCAAATGCAATGAGAGTAAGGTTCACTCTTTCCCACTCACCTCCTTCCTCTTCTCTTCCACTGAAAAAAGCTTTTTCTTGCCTCTTTTATGTGAGATAATTTGCCCTGTTCTATTTCTCATTTTCTCCTCCCAATATATTCCCCTCTCACCTCTTCATTTTATTATTTAGATATCATCCCCACATATTCAACCCACCCTGTGCCCTCTGTCTCCATGTATGTAATCTCTCCAACTACACTAATACTGAGAAAAGTTTCAAGAGTTATAAATATGATCTTTCCATGTAGGAATGTGAACACTTCAACTTTAGTAAGTCCTTTATGATTTCTCTTTCCTGTCTACCTTTTGGTGCTTTTCTTAATTCTTGTGTTTGAAAGTCAAATTTTCTATTTATCTCTGGTCATTTCAGCAAGAATCTTGAAAGTCCTCTGTTTCACTGAATGACCATTTTTTTTTTGCCTGAAATATTATACTCAGTTTTGCTGGGTAGATGATTCTTGGTTTTAATCCAAGCTCCTTTGACCTCTGGAATATCATATTTCAAGTCCTCCGATCCCTTAACGTAGAAGCTAATAGATCTTGTGCTGTCCTGATTGTATTTTCACAATACTCAAATTACTTCTTTCTCTCTGCTTGCAATATTTTCTCCTTGACTGGGGAGCACTGGAATTTCACTACAGTATTTCCTTTTGGGATCTCTTTCAGGAGGTTATCAGTGGATTCTTTCAATACCTATTTTACCCTTTGGTTCTAGAATATCAGGACAGTTTACCTTAATAATTTCCTGAAAGATGATGTCTAGGCTCTTTTTTTGATCATCATGACTTTCAGGTAGTCTAATAATTTTTAAATTGTCTCTCCTGGATCTATTTTCCAGGTAAGTTGTTTTTCCAATGAAATATTTCACATTGTTATTTTTTTCATTCCTTTTGTTTTGTTGTATAATTTCTTGATTTTTCATAAAGTCATTAGCTTCCATGTGCTCCATTCTAATCTTTAAAAAATTATTTTCTTCAGTGAGCTTTTGGATCTCCCTTTCCATCTGGTCAATTCTGCTTTTTAAAGCATTCTTCTCCTCATTGGCTCTTTGGACCTCTTTTGCCATTTGGGTTAGTCTATTTTTTAAGGTGTAATTTTCTTCAGCATTTTTGGGTTCTTTTTGACTCGTTTTTCATGATTTTCTTGCATTGCTCTCATTTCTCTTCCAAATTTTTGCTCTACTTCTCTTACTTGATTTTCAAAATCCTTTTTGAGCTCTTCCATGGCCTGAGACTAATTCACATTTTTCTCAGAGTCTTTGAATGGAGGAGCTTTGACTTTCTTGTCTTCTTCTATTCTTATATTTTGGTCTTCCTTGTCACCAAAATAAGGTTGTATAGTCTGATTCTTTTTCTGATTTTTGATTGTTTCCCCAGACATTTACTTGACTTTTGAGCCCTTTGTCAAGGTAGTTCTCTGTTTTCAGTGGGGGTGGGGTGGTGTACTGTCAGCCATTCATTTTCCCCACAATCTGTGGGCCTTGAGTTCCATAAGCAGTTGCTGCCCCTGCTGCTGCTACTGCTTCTTCCTTGGCCTCCTCCAACCCCTTTGCTGCCCTGAATCTGGGGCTGGACCACTCTACTGTCTCACACAGGTCTGACAGGTTTTTTCCACTGACCTTCCAATTTGTCTTCTGTGTTTTGGGGTTATAAAGTCTGAAAACTACCATAGGTACCAGAGATTCAGTCCCCGTGAGGCCTACTCAGGTCCTGTCTGTGCTGGCGCAGGCCACCCTGGTCTGCACTCTGCTCCCAGTGCAGAGTGATAGTTGCTTCCCATCAGTCTTCCAGGTTGTCTTGGGCTAGAGATTTACTTCACTTTAGCTCCAGAATTTGTTTAGAGTCATTTTTGACAGGGATTTGGCTGGGCTTAGGGGGAAAGCTCTAGCAACTCTCTTGTTCTACTCTGACATCTTGGCTCCATGCCCCTAGCCTCTCTTTCATTCTTTCTCCTGTCTTTGATCTTTATTTTTGTAATCTCCCATGGAAACGGAAATGGACACATGGGGGATGCTGATGGGCGCTTTTGTAAAAATAAGCAACCATGTTGGCTCTTGGTTCTTTGTAGACCTGATCATTGAAGCCTGTAGATGTCCCCAAGTCCCACATCAGGGACTCCAAATAAAACAGCAGGTGATAGCAACCCCTCAACACCAAATGTATACCAAGGCACTCGCCAACACAGCAGAAGTGACAAAATACAGATAATATATATGTACATAGAAACTATTCCTATGCATGCATGCATGCACATATATAACACACATGCATATATATACATATATACATACATGCACACACACACGCACATGCATATATATGCACACACACACACACACACACACACACACACACACACACACACACACATATATATAAACTTAAATGCAATTTTAAAAGTAGATGTAGGAAACGTCCACTCTCAGTAAGATTGGATGGGTTGTTGCACAGTCCTTGACAATGCTAACCTGATGGCAAACCTCCACTCTTAGAAACTGAAACTCTTAGAATAAAAAGAGATCTTGGAGCCATTCAGGTATGTGCTGCCAAATGAAAGGCACCCCACTCCAACTTATGTTGGGGACAAGCATGGCACGTAGTGTACCATAGTGTCTGAAGTTGGAGGACTTCGATTTCAGGACTTGCTCTGCTTCCTACTGCCAGGTGCGTCTCAGATTAGTTACTGTCTTCTCTGGACACCAGGACAGTTTGGGCTAGGTGACCTTTATGGTCTTTCAAATTGTAATCCTAGACTTGTTGGGGGTTGTGGGGAGTGCCATCCAGAGCCTCCCTCAGGCCCCTCCATCTCAGTCTATCTCTGTCTCTTTCTTGTCCAGACTTGTGATTTCATTGGTGCAGGGAGCTTCTAGTGTCATAAAATCCATCTATCCTCTCAGATCAGTAACTGTCTATAAGTTATAGTCTCAGAAAATTGCCAGAATACTGAGAGTGAAGTTAAGTCACTTGCTTGGATTCATACAGCACTTAGGTGTCTGGGGCAGGAACTGGACCTAGATCTTCCTGAATCCCAAGTCAGACTTCCATTCGCTACAATGTATAGCCTGTACATGTCTATACGAGTGTATGCACTCCATCGACACTAGCCTTCTTATTGCTCCTTGTACAAGGCACTCCATCCCTGAACTCCATACTTTTCATACTCTTCCTTATCCCTAGAATGCTCTCCCTACTGGTTTCTGCCTTTTTGCTTCCCTGGCTCCCTTCAAGACCCAGAATTAAGAATGGAGTTAGGGGCTGCTATGCTGCTTCTGGCAGGACGCCTTTCTATGTGGCTGTCCCTTGTCTTCCCCCACAGGATCCCCCCACCCCCATGCCCAATGCCTTCCCTCAGAGAACACTGTCCATTTACCTTGGGTCTGTCTTGTAAGTTGTTTGCCTGTTGTCTCCCGATCAGTATGTAAGCTAGAAAGCAGGACTTTCTCTGTAATCCCAATGCTTAGCACATTACTGGCACATAGTAAGCACTTAATAAATGCTCGTTGACTGGCTGATTGATTCAGTATATTTTATGTACTTCTGGGGGAGGAAGTATTTGTTTGTTCATATATGAGGAAATGTCACTGGGGTAAGAACAATCCAATAGCATCACTTCCCCCTGTGAAGCCACTCCAGCTTCAGTGCCTGAGAATCCATATAAACAATAATTAGTACTGCCCGTCCCCATCCCTTGGCTTTGGGCCAGAGGAAGATTTATTTCTCAAGTTTGACAGAAGGCAAAATTGACCCTTGGTGGGATGAAATGCTTTGAACTGGAATGACCCCATAAAGGCCTTTCAGGGGCCCCAGAGAAGCTGAGAGCTAATCTGCCATCCGAGCCTTGCCCACAAGAGTATAACCTCTCCTGTTGTTCTGGGGAGAGCTCATATCCCAGGCTGGACCAAATATCCCATAAGTGCCCTGTAATTATAGGGACTAAGCCACCGCTAACAAGAGACAGGCCTGGAGTGCTGCTCTCATTTAATCTCCATGGTAACTGCTGTCGGCAGCTGAAATCTAGCCCTTCATCCCCTTTCCATCTTGTTTCATCCTCTTTCTATTTGGAGGGAACCAGGACTTCTGAATTCTTTGACAATGGCAGAAGGGAGTGGTGCTAATAGAGTGGCCACCAGCCCCTATTCTGTATCCCACGGGAGGGATCCAGAAAGGGGGGAGAGGAGTGGAGGAGGAAAGCATCCTCTGCCCCGGCTCTTCCTCCTTCCTTTTCCCTTCAACCCGCTGACATCAGGGAATTCACAGTCCGACAGTTTTGTTGCTGCAGGTTGATATCTCTGGAGAAAAGGGGCAAGATGAGCTTGTCTTTTCCCAAATACTCCATGAATGTCGAGGAGCCAATGAGATAACACACTTTGCAAAAATTGAAATGCTGTAGGAAAGCTGACTCCTCTTTGGTGCTCTGTTGGCTTTGGTACGAGACCCCATCTTAAAATGATTTTCCCCGGGTGAGTGAGCCATGAAAACAATCAGGGATGGGGTGAGCAGAGGGGGCAGAGAAGAAAGAAGGGCATTTTCTTCAGTGTTTGGGGATGTGGCACACTTAATCCCCAAACAGATGGGCCCTGCCCACCAGGCATTCACAAGGAGAATACAGGTCAGCAAGGACACAGACGGAAATGAGGGCACCCTGTCTGCAGGGAGAGGCAGGCAAGGGGGGAGGCATGTTTCATGGGGTTTGGGGAATACTTAGAATCCCTGAATGAGAGTCCTCAATACCTACCATGTCAAGGCCATAAGGACACAGAAGATGAAATGTCAGAGCCAGAGCAGGCAGAGAACTTGTAATACAGAGGATCAGATTTGGGAGGGTGTTAGAACAGAGAATGTCAGATCTGGGAGGAATCTTAGGACACAGAAATTCAAACATGGGACGTGACCTAGAACAAAGATGACCAGAGATAAGAGAGGCCTCAGAAAAGAGGAGTCTCCTAGATACATATACCTACACACACACACACACACACACACACACACACACACACACATATATATATATATATATATATATATATATATATATATATATATATATATATATATACATGCACATATATACATGTATCTATCTCTGTCTACCTATCCCTACCTACCTACCTATCTATCTATCTATCTATCTATCTATCTATCTATCTCTATCTCTATCGACCTATCAATCTTTATCATCTGTCTATGTCTGCCTGTCTATCATCTATCTATCTATCTGTCTGCCTGTCTATTCATCTATCTATGTCTTTCTGTCTATCTGCCTATCATCTATCTCTCTCTACCTATCTTTATCATCTATCTATCTGTCTATCATTTATCTATCTGTCTGTCTATCATCTATCTATCTATCATTTATCTCTCTACCTATCTTTATCATCTATCAATCTGTCTATCTATTGTCTATCTATCATCTGTCTATCTCTCTGTCTGTGTCTATCTTTATCTGTCTATCTATCTATCTGTCTATCTATCTATCTATCTATCTATCTATCTATCTATCTCTATCTATCTTTATTATCTGCATCTGTCTGTCTGTCTATCATCTATCTATCTCTCTATTGTCGACCTAGCTGTCTATCTATCTATCTATCTATCTATCTATCTATCTATCTATCTATCTATCATCTATTTATCAATCTTCCTCTTTCCTCTTCTCTCTCTCTGTCTCTTTCTCCCTCCCACTACTCCTGTCTATCTGTCTGTCTATCTATTTATCTGTATTTCCTGGGAATCTCATACAGGTGCCTAGTATACAGAAGACACTTAATATTTGTTTGTTGATTGATTTCATAGATGCATACACTAATACCATGAGAATCTAAATTCTGTGAGATCATGAATTTAGAAGTAGAAGGGCATTGGCATCACCTTAACAGAATCAACTTGTATTTCTATAAACATATATAGACCATCCTAATCTGTGCACATGTCCTTGCCCTCCACTGGGCTACAAGTTTCTTCTAAGCTGCTCCATGCCCAAGGGATGAGGGATGGCCCCCATCACCTAGCATCAAGAAGCCTTTGCCACCTTCTCCCAGTGCCAGGATGTTGCCTTTGAAATTCCCTTTAGTTAATGCTGCTGCACCTTGTTTGCACAGAGTTACTGGGATGTTATTTCTCCCATTAGTGTATTGGTTCCTTCAGTGCAAGGACCATATTTTTGCTTTTTCTCTTGCTTGCTTAATGTTTAGCACAGTGCCCAGCACAGAGGAGGCCTTATTAAATATTTGTTGACTTGGCTTCTTGAAGAGCAATGTCCTTTCACTCTTGTCTTTGCTTTCTCAACAAACAAAATATCAGATGACGAACTGGTGCTTAATAAATACTTGTTGATTGTTCAAATTCATCATGATCTTTTCACAAGGAAGGAAGTGAAAGTCAGAGATTTTAACCAACTTCGCCCAGGACATGTAAATACTCGCAGCACCAAAGTTTGAATCTAGGTCATCCAACACCAAATTCAGGGCATGTTTGATAAGAATCATCCCCTCTTTTTAATCCTCCACTGTCCTCTCCCTCTTGTGCCTCCCTTAGAGCAGCCAGAAGCCTTTCCTCGGCTCTGGGAATAAAAGGAACAAGACATATGTTTGGACAAGGTCTACCAAAGTGGAAAAGGTTTGGGCATTGGCTGGTTACACACAGAAGACCATCTTAGCTATCTCCTGAGAACTTCATTAATAGGTTTTCTGCAAGTATCCATGTTATTTTCAGCCATTGGTAATTGAAAGTTCTAGGTGCCTTATGATCTGATTCTTCAGAGGCAGAGAACCCACATGGATATATCAAGGAACATGGCGCAGCCATATCACAATGAACTATAGTGCTAATTATGATTCAACATTCAAGAAGCTCACGTTGTAATGGGAGAAATATTGTGCAAACAATGTGTGAACAAGGTATGCATCACACAGACTACAGGGACTCTCAAAGGGATGACACCAGCATGGAGGGAAACTGGGAAGAACCCACGGGAAGAACATATGATGTCATTGCTTCTTATTCTTAGGAAGTATCTTTATCTGACTAAGCTTTTGTGATTTTCCACAGCAGCACTAGGGCTTGGGTTAAAATCTCGACTTTGCCCCTTATTAGGTATGTGACTTTGGGCAAGTTCCACTCTGTCTCTGAGTCTTGGTTTCATCCTTATTCAGTGTTGGGGTTGTATTTGTCCTTCATTTTTGAAGAGGACCATGACATCAGGGAGATGATGACATGACTTATAGTTGACTTTGATTTGAGTGAAGGAGGTCTGTGCAAAGTCCCCAGCCTCACTTTTTCCTCCAGAGTCATCTGGGTCCAGTGGTCAGATATTCATCAGGATGACTGGAGATGGTCCAGGATGCAATGGGAGACTCTAGCCATTTCAGGCTAAGGGCTCTTCAGTTCCTCACTTTGAGTAAGGTAGCACCCATTCAGTGAATAGGCATCTTTAAGAAGTGAGTCAAGGGATGGCCTCTTTAATTTAGAAATTAATTAATTTAATTTAGAAAAAAAATCAAACTGGGAGGGGAAGACCCTCAAGGTTGTTGGCCAAATGTGAAACAGTTACTGTTGACATTTACTGTAACCCAGGAGGACCCAAAATATAGCCATTAAGTGATACTTGGGCATAGACCTATTGTGGGCCAAACTATGAGCTTCAGAATGAAATGGGTTTAAGGTTTGGTTTTTGAGAAAAGAGAAGAAAGAAAGAAAGAAAGAAAAGAAAAGAAAGAAAGAAAGAAAGAATGGAAGGAAGGAAGGAAGGAAGGAAGGAATCGAGCCAGTAAGCTCCCTCTCCCTTTCCCTCACCCTCTCCTTCTCTCCAAAGGAAGGTAAATTTTGATGGCCAAAAGCTGCCCAGTTGGGGTGATGGTAGATGGCCTCTAAGGTCCCTTCCTTAACTCTCTGGTTATTTGATTGAAACATTCTTCCCACTTTTCAGATGTCCAAAGCAGACTCGGGGGGAGGAAGAGCTTTATTTGTGATCCCACAGAAAGCTGGAAGAGGCATCGTTTCACCATCATTTCTCTGGTTCTCCACCTACGGTACTTTCTCCCATTCAGTGCCACTGAAGTGTTTCAAGATACATCTCTGGGGAAGTTAATGGTGCCTGATCTCTCTTAAAATTAGCCCGAACAATAGACAATGGGACTCACCCTGTGCTGCTTCAGTAAATACGTTACCAAAGCGAATAGGGTCAGGAGGCAGGACACGTGGCTTCTTGTTCCAACCCTTGATGGATAACCTTGAACCAAGCCATTTCCTCTCATACTTACTTATAATTGGAATATCTTCCATGCAGAGCACGGGGTGCTCTTATTACTTGTTGTTGCTGCGGCTGCCATGGCTAATGCTGCGGTGATTTTGCTGAGGTGGGCCTAGACCTGTGAGTTCATTGCTTTTTAGGAAACTCACTGTGGAAATTCTCTCCATTCCTCTGTGACTTATAATCTAAAATCATTATGTGGAGGCACTGAGAGATTAAATAACTTGTCATGCCAGATGTTGTGTGTCAGAGTCAGGATGCAAACCTGGGTCTTCTTACCTTAAAGACTGATCCTCTGTCCTCTGGGTCATTCTATATCTCTTGCATGTCCTACAAACACAAAACTTAAAAAAAATCCAGGGTGGCTTCAACTGTTCAGGAAATACTGTTCCTCTACCTGGTCTTTGCTGAGCTCGTCTGTGTTTGTATCTGGGTCTGTGCATATGCTTCTGCTCTCTATCTGATCTCTACATATTTATAGCCCCAGAGATGGAAGAAATACAGACATGGACAGACAGACAGACACACAATATGTATTTATTATTTGCAGGTCACATTTCAATATAATCAGAAATGCAATGGCAAGAAAGGTGTTGGCAATTCATATTCTGAGACTAAAAATTACAGATCTCACTTTGGTGCAGAAATCCATATCAGTTCTATTGTGTCTGGTGATGGGCTTTTTAATATGTATTTTTCCTATGGTAAAGCATAGATTCATCCTCATGAACAGGCCCAGTCTGAGTTCCTTTGAATGGTTAAAGGCACTGCATTGACATGCAGGCATTGTCTGCACCTCCTGCTTCCAGTCCTGGGGGAGACCCTGGGCTCCCAGCTCTCAGAGCTGGTGAGTCATTCATTAGAGCCTTTGAGAAAGGAAAGAGATGAGATTCAATCCAGCCCCCGAAGCACCAGAGAGCCCTAAACACAGAGAAGAAAAGCAGCCTGGGGAAGCTGATGGTTTCAGCCAAGTATCCTTGCCCTTAATGTCTGGACTCAGAAGTGAAAAGCCTTCCTGAAAGATGACATTCCATAGGCATATGTCACTTGAATCAGCCTGGAACAAAACAGATAGCAGAATTCCATTTATTTGGGGTGACTTCAGCTATCTCTGGGCAAAGAGTATTTTAGAGTAACACGGGAGAAAATGAGAACTGACAGGGTGCTTCTGCTATTCTGTCCAGCAGGAAGCCAGGGGGCAGACTGTCCTTAATTCTGGGCTCTGAGTCAAATCCCCCTTGAGTGCTGGTTGAAAGATGACTTTTGGGGAGGCATTCAAATTACCACACAGTCAGCTGGAAAGAGACTGATGGGACCTGGTGATCACCTATGTGAATCCCTGTCATTTTACACAGAAGGAAATCGAGACTAAGAGGAAGTAACTCCAAATTTCTACTTTGTTGGGTAAGGGAAGGAAGAAAGAAGGGAATAGGCATTTATATAGTGTCTACTGTGTGCCAGGCCCTGTGCTAATCACTTTAAACATGGTATTTCCTATGATCTCCTATAGCTACCTCAAGCTATATGGATAGCCAACTCATGTATTAAGGGCTTACTAAATGTCAGACTCTACGCTAAGGACAAGGTATACCAATACAAGCAAAAAGTAAGCCCCTCCAGGAGCTTACACTAAAGGAAGACAACTCAGGAGAGAGAACTGAAAGACAGGGTCGAGAAAGGGAGAAAGTAGCCACTTGGGGGAAGGTAGAAAGGTCGAGAAATAGTCCAGGGAGTCCTGGGCTGACTTGGGTTGGATACCAATCAATAAATGAATCAAAGAACATTCATAAAGGGTCTGCTATGGCCCAGGTACTCTGTTGGCATGAGGGTTACAAAAACGATTAATACTATATGTATTTATTAAGCACTTGCAATGTGTGAGACACTGCACTGGGAGCTGGGAACACAGTCAGGCAAAATCAGTCTCTCTCCTCAGAGGGGTCTACACAAGACCCAGGATACAGGGTGATTGTGAGAGAGGAAGCCTTGAGGGTTGGGTTCTGCATTTTGTTTGTGTTTGGGTCAGCCTGTTGAGGCCTGTGGACCCCTTTTCAGAAGAAGGTATTTAAATGTCTCACGTAAGACACAGAGGACTGCAAAAGAAGGCACTTACACTGAAGAACAGTTATCAAATTATGATTATTTTATTAAGTACCTGGATGTCAGCTTAACTCTGGGCCCAGAGGATGAGGAAAGGCTTCAGCTGAGACTTAGAGGAAGCCTGGGGTTCCAAAGATCCCTGACCTCACTTTAAGGTTTGCAAAGCACTTAACATACACGGTCTTGTAGTCACTTTTTCTAAGTTGCTCATCTTCTTTGCCTAGTTATGTATTGTGGGACTGTTCTCCGTGCAATATGCATTTTGGAAGTGACATTTTAATCACTGATATTTAACATGTTTTCCCTTCTACCATCTCTTTTCTAGTTATACCTTCACTGATTTTATTCATGAAAAATATTTTAAAAAATTTGTTCAAACAAAATTACCCATTTTATCCCTTCACATGAAAGGTACCTTAATTTGTTCCCTCACATTTGAATTTTTGTAGCCCAGCCTCTCATACTCAGGTCATGTATCCATTTTGAAATTATTGGGGTAAATGGTGGAAAATGCTGGTCTAACCCTGATTGCTGCTAAGCTTTGTTTCCACATCATTTCTTGTTTTAAAAAATGGGATAGGGAGGGGGAGGAATCTTTCCTCAAGTGACTTACATCCTTGGCCTTGTCAGACTCTGAACAAGTGTTTTCCATAGATGTTCGTTTTCCTTTTTCTGGTCAGTCCAATTGATCTAATTTTTTCTTTTGTTTTGTTTTTATCCAGTGCTATTGTTCAGTCATTCAGTCATGTCTGACTCTTCATGACCCCATGGGCCACATTGCATATGGGGTTTTCTAGGCAAAGATACCAGAGTGGATTTCTATAGCAGATTAAGGCAAACAGAGGTTAAATGACTTGCCCAGGGTCACACAGCTAGTAAGCTTTCAAGGCTGGATTTGAACTCAGGTACTCCTAGCTTCAGGCTCAGTACTCTATCCACTGAGCAACCTAGTGGCCTTTTAACCAATACAAAGTAGTTTCAATGACTTTGTGATAGTTTGAAATATCTTCCTTCTGATCTGTTTTTCTTTCTTTTGATATTCTAGAGGTTTTGTTCTTCCAGATAACGTACTATTATTTCATCCAGTTCTTTAAATTATGCCCATAGAAGTCTGATTGTTATTATAGGAAACTTGTCAATAATTTTAGGGAGTATTGTCATTGTACTATGATGGCAAAACTCAGCAATGAGCAGTGAATATCTCTTCAATTATTAAAGTCTCCTTTTGTTTCCATAGAGTATTTTGTAGGTCTGTTGGTGTGAGTCTTCTGCTGTGTTTTTCCAGACAGGTTATAGATTTTGAGCTTATTTTGAATGGAATTTATTTCATTGCCATTATTTGATCCTGAATTGTTTTAGCCCTTCATAGAAATGCTGATGATTTTGTGCTAATGCACCATCTCACTTGGCTTCCTTACTAACTGGACAGCGTTTTCTAAGACAGATCATTTCAGTTTGTTTATGCATGGTAAAGCCTTTCACTTTGTACTCAATCCTCATTGTGGTAGTCAGCACTTTTTAGCAGTTTATCAAGTAGAAGTAGAGGTAAAGAAAACATTTTTGCTTGTTCTGGGGACATGGAACATGTTTTTAGTGCAAATACTTTTTGCACTTGGTTTTTAAATACATGCTTTGCATCCTATTGGAAAGGGACCTCAAGCCTATTCCTCTCAGAGTTTTTAATATAAATAGGGTTATATCTTGCCAAAGGCCTTTTCTACATCTGTGAAATTAATTTTGTGTAAAGTCAAGTCAAGCCAGAGATCATTTCTCAAGTCACCACTGTGGGCCAGGCACTGTGCTGAGCTGAAAGGATTCAAAGAGAGGCAAAAGACAGATCTGCTCTCAAAGAGCTTACAACTAATGAGGGGGGGAAGGATGGCATGAAAACAGGCTTTGGAAAGGATAAATTGGAGGTAATCCACAAAGGGAAGGCTCTAAAGTGAAGAAAGACTGGGAAAGCATCTTGGGGAAGGGGAGATTTTAGTTGATCCTTGAAGCAAACAAGGAAGGCAGGAGGAAGAGATGAAAAGAGAGGTGTTCTAGGCATGACAGATAGAAGGAGATGGAGTGTGTCCTGTGCAAGAACAACTGGCAGTCCAGTGCCACTGAATTACGCAGCTGTGTTGTATTCATCCTTCATTTTTGATGAAGACCATGACATCAGAGAAATGATGACATGACTTGCACCTGACCTAGTTTTGAGTGAGGGAGGGCTGTGCAGGTCACCAACCTCACTTTCTCCTTCTGAGCCATCTGGGTCCAGTGACCAGATATTCATCAGGATAACTGGAAACATCCCAGGATGCACTGGGAGACCTTGGCCTTTTTCACCTAAGACCTATTCAGATACTCACTTAGAGTGAGGTGATGCCCATTCAGTGAACAGGCCTCTTTAAGAAGTAATCAGGGAATGGCCCTTTTAATGAGAAAAGAAAAAGAAATATAAGTAAATCAAGCTTGGAGGGAAAGAGCAACAGTTACTATTGATAATCATTCTTAAGCAAGGAGGGCCCAGAAAACAGCCATTAAGTGGAGTTTGGGTAGGGATCTATCCATGGGCTTCAGAGTGCACTGGGTTTAAGGTTTTGGGAAAGACAAGGAAGGAAGGAGAGAAAGGGAGAAAGAAAGAAAGAAAGAAAAGAAGGAAGGAAGAAAGGAAGGAAGGAAGGATGGAAGGAAGGAAGAAATCTAACCAGTAAACCAAAAGTTAACTGGGCATCCTCTGGCCATTCAAATGTACCGTCCTTTGGAGAGGAGAAGGACGGGAAGGACAGAAGGGAGAGGATGAGCTGAGTTACCCAGCTAGCGGGGTCCCCATTCAGGCAGCTCAGTCTACTCACAGGTTGTGTTTGTCCTTCATTTTCAAAGAAGACCATGCCATCAGAGAAATGATGACATGACTTGCACTTGACTTTGTTTTGAGTGAGGGAGGGCTGTGCAGGTCACCAGCCTCACTTCTCCTCCAGAGCCATCTGAATCCAGTGACCAGACATTCATCGGGATGACTGGAGATGATCCAGGATGCAATGGGAGACCTTGGCCTTTTTCACCTAAGGCCTATTCAGGTACTCACTTAGAGTGAGGTGATGCATATTCACAGAGTATATTTGTGGCGGAGGAAAGTGTAAGAATCCTAGAAAGCAAAGAAGGGGACAGGGGATGAAGAATGATTGCTGAAATTCATATAGCATATAGTTTTGCAAAGCATTTTATAAATACTATCTTGCTGGGTCTTCACAAGGACTCTTGGAAGTAAGTGTTATTATTGCTCACTTCATAAGTGAAGGAACTGAGGTGGATAGTGGTTAAGTAATTTGCCCAGGGTCACACAGCTATTAAGGGTCTAAGGCAGGATTTGAACTTGGGTCATGTTGACTACAAGACTGATGTTCTGTCCACTGTGTCACCTAACTTATGAAGAGCTTTAAAAGGTAAACCAATCTTTTTATATTTGATTCCGGAGGTAATTGGAAGCCACTGGAGGTGACTGAAGAAGGGAGTGACTTGGTCAGAAAAGCTTTAGGAAGATCAGTTTGGAACAAGAGGAGGGTGGGGAGAGAGACCCAGCAGCAGGGATGAGGTGAGAAGATTCTCCACCTGGTTGTGGAACTGTCAGGAGAGAGGAGGGTTGATATGCCAGAGATGTTGCTAAGACAGAAACAAGATATGGTCACTGATGAGATACGGCAGGTTGGGCTTTATCATATGACAAATTCTACTAATAGTTTTCCTAACACTGAGTCAAACTTTCATCCCTCTCATGACGCAAACTTAGCCATAGAGGATGGCTTTCTGGATTTATTACTGTAGTCTTGTGTGAAGATTTTATTTGAAATGTTTACCTCAGTTCTCATTAGTGGGTTTGGGACCTTATGGTCTTGCTCTGCTTTTTTCCCTTGTTTGAATATGAGGACCATATGGTTTGCATAAAGCAAGTTTGCTAGAATACTTTGTCTGTTTTTGAATGACTGTGGCTTAGTTATTAATTGCTTATGGATTGTTTGATAGAATTCCCTCATGCATTCATCTGGTCCTAATCTCTTCTCTTGAGTAGACAAGGCACTCACTCTTTAGACAATTCTCTTTTTTTTTTAATTTTTTTTTATTTTATTTTTTTATTTATTTAATTTTTAACATTTATTTTCACACAATTTTGGGTTACAAATTTTCTCCCCTTTTATCCCCTCCCCCCCCAAACCCAAGCATTCTAATTGCCCCTGTGACCAATCTACTCTTTCTTCTATCATCCCTCCCTGCCCTTGTCCCCATCTTCTCTTTTGTCCTGTAGGGCCAGATAGCTTTCTTTACCCCTTTACCTGTATTTCTTATTTCCTAGTGGTAAGAACATTACAGTTGATCCTAACACTTTGAGTTCCAACTTCTTTACCTCCCTCCCTCTCCATCCCTTCCCTTTGGAAGGCAAGCAATTCAATATAGGCCAAATCTGTATAGTTTTGCAAATGATTTCCATACTAGTTGTGTTGTATAGGACTAACTATATTTCCTTCCATCCTATCCTGTCCCCCATTACTTCTATTCTCTTTTGATCCTATCCCTCCCCATGAGTGTCGACCTTGAATTGCACTCTCCTCCCCATGCCCTCCCTTCTATCATCCCCCCCACCCTGCTTGTCCCCTTATCCCCCACTTTCCTGTATTGTGAGATAGGTTTTCCTACCAAAATGAGTGTGCATTTTATTCTTTCCTTTAGTGGAACATGATGAAAGTAGACTTCATGTTTTTCTCTCACCTCCGCTCTTTATCCCTCCACTAATGAGTCTTTTGCTTGCCTCTTTTATGAGAGATAATTTGCCCCATTCAATTTCTCCCTTTTTTCTCCCAATATATTTCTCTCTCACTGCTTGATTTCATTTTTTTTTAAGATATGATCCCATCCTCTTCAATTCACTCTGTGCACTCTGTCTCTATGTATGTGTGCGTGTGTGCGTGTGTATGTGTGTACTCCCACCCAGTTCCCAGATACTGAAATGTTTCAAGAGTTACAAATATTGTCTTTCCATGTAGGAATGTAAACAGTTCAACTTTAGTAAGTCCCTTATAACTTCTCTTTGCTGTTCACCTTTTCATGGTTCTCTTCATTCTTGTGTTTGAAAGTCAAATTTTCTTTTCAGCTCTGGTCTTTTCATCAAGAAAATTTGAAAATCCTCTATTTCATTGAAAGACCATTTTTTCCCCTGAAGTATTATACTCAGTTTTGCTGGGTAGGTGATTCTTGGTTTTAGTCCTAGTTCCTTTGACTTCTGGAATATCCTATTCCATGCCCTTCGATCCCTTAATGTAGAAGCTGCTAGATCTTGTGTTATCCTGATTGTATTTCCAATACTTGAATTGTTTCTTTCTAGCTGCTTGCAATATTTTCTCCTTGACCTGGGAACTCTGGAATTTGGCCACAATATTCCTAGGAGTTTCTCTTTTTGGATCTCTTTCCTGCGGTGTTCTGTGGATTCCTTGAATATTTATTTTGCCCTCTGGTTCTAGAATCTCAGGGCAGTTCTCCTTGATAATTTCATGGAAGATGATGTCTAGGCTCTTCTTTTGATCATGGCTTTCAGGTAGTCCCAAAATTTTTAAATTGTCTCTCCTGAATCTGTTTTCCAGGTCAGTTGTTTTTCCAACGAGATATTTCACATTATCTTCCATTTTTCCATTCTTCTCTCTTTGTTCTGTGATATCATACTTTCTCGCAAAGTCCTTAGCCTCCATCTGTGCCATTCTAGTTTTGAAAGAACTATTTTCTTCAGTGAGCTTTTGAGTCTTCTTTTCCATTTGGCTAATTCTGCTTTTGAAAGCATTCTTCTCCTCATTGGCTTTTTGAACCTCTTTTGCCAATTGAGTTAGGCTGGTTTTCAAGGTGTTAATTTCTTCAACATTTTTTTGGGTCTCCTTTAGCAGGGAGCTGATCTGCTGTTCATGCTTTGACTTCAAGTCTCTCATCTCTCTTCCCAGTTTTTCCTCCACCTCTCTAACTTGATTTTCAAAATTCCTTTTGAGCTCTTCCATGGCCTGAGCCCATTGGGTGGGCTGGGACACAGA
Organism: Notamacropus eugenii; assembly: GCF_028372415.1. Lineage (NCBI taxonomy): Eukaryota > Metazoa > Chordata > Mammalia > Diprotodontia > Macropodidae > Notamacropus > Notamacropus eugenii. The sequence goes on from NC_092872.1 coordinate 751,404,671, forward strand.
AGCCTTGATTTCTGTGTCTTTGCCTGATGGTAAGCATTGTTCTTCCTCATCAGAAAGGAAGGGAGGAAATGTCTGTTCTCCAAGAAAGTAGCCTTCAATAGTCTTATTTCTTTTCCCTTTTCTGGGCATTTTTCCAGCCAGTGACTTGACCTCTGAATATTCTCCTCACACCCACCTCGCCTCCTGGTCCTCCCAGCCAGTGTTTGGGGTCTGAGATTCAAATGCTGCTTCCAGCCTTAGGGCTTTTGGCGGGGGCAGGGCTGCTATTCAGTGTGAGAATTAAGTTCAGGTGGTCAGGTTGGGGCAGGGCCGCCTCTCAGGCTCAGTTCCCTCAGGGGGTTTATGCACAGACCTTCCACAATGGATCCAGGCTCCCGCCCCCTTGGGGAGCCCTGGTCTGCAGCCGCCTCTCAGCTTCTACCTGCCGGGGGGGCCCGAATCATGGGGGCACCCCACTCCCCTCTCGACCCACCAAAGAGACTCTCTCACCGACCCCTGTCACCTGTGGGCGGAGGGACTGGTGCGGCTGCTGGAGATCCCGTCTCTGAAGCCTGCTCGGGTCTGTTTCTCTTGGTGCCGTGGACGCAGCAGGTCTGGGCTGGGCTGGGCTCCGCGTCTGCAGCGGGACGGACTTTTTGCGAGAGGTTTGCAGGTCCCTCTGTGGGTGGAGGGACCCGCGTGGCCCCTGGAGATCCCGTCCCTGAAGCCCGCTCGGATCTTTTCCTCTCGGTGCCCTGGCTGCTGCAGGGCTGCCCTCAGCTCCCAGTCCCAGCGCCCAGTCCGCAGCGGGAAGGACCCCCCGCGAGAAGTTTGCAGGTCCCTCCGGAACAGAAATCTCCCTCTCTCCAATATTCCGTGGCCTCTGGGTGCAGAATTCGCCGTGAGTTTCTCCCCTGTAGCCGTTCTGTGGGTTGTGGGTTAGGAGCTATGTGTATGTGCGTCTTTCTACTCCGCCATCTTGGCTCTGCCCCCCCCCCCCCCCAGACTATTCTCTAAGACTGTAAATTGTGGGACATTTTCTGGCCTACATTAAGAGACAGTATTTCTTTGTCAGGAGCTTTCTATACCAAAGACACCATTGGTCTAGCCCTTTACCCAGATTTTGGATTGAATCCACCCAAGGTCATTCATTGGATACACAGCATTTCAAAGTTGGAAGGAATTTTAGAAATCACAGTCCAGCCCATTTGTTGAACTGAAGACCCTATGGAGAGAAACTGACTCAACAAAGACTCAAAACAAGTGACTAAAAAACTAACATCTTGAACCCAGAATTTCTGATTTCCAGCTCAGTATTTTTACTTTTTACTTTCAACTCATCATTGCTTCATAGTCACATATCTTGACATCTGGAACCAGAGATCACAAAATAGGAGAATTGGAAGAAAATTTGGAGAACACTTGAGCCAAAGGCTTCATCATACAGAGGATAATGCAGAGGCAGGGTTACATGGTTGATGAATATCAAAGAGTTGTCAGGAGCACAGGACTTCTGAGCTCAGTTTAATTCTTTTTCTGGCATACTACGTTGGAGACAAACTAAATGGAAAGCTACATAGTGCTCTAATAGGAGAAATATATCGAAGCAGAAAGAGTGAGGCTTTCAAATTTGCCCTAAGCACCCTCTACAAGTACCTGCCTCCTTTGGCTATGCTTGGGATTGGACCTACCCACTGATTTCATGTGTTGACTGACTGTCGGACATAGCTTAAGTACTTTTTATAAACTGTAACATCTTTCTCTCCAAAACTTGCACAAAGAGCTATATAATTAGACAATAATGGAAGAAAAATCTGCTCTACCTAGGAGGGTGTAATGGTCCATGCAAATGCTGAGCTGGTGTCCCGCTGACTTTTTTCTCTCCTGGCAGTTTTGGCAGACGTTTTGTCAAGGAATGAACCAGAAAGTTCCTTGGAGAAATCCTGCTTCAATTCTCTGTAGAGCCTGGAGGATGCCCCACTCATAGCATCTCATGGTAGGATAGGTGTCAAAGGCCCTCTCATCTAGCCCATGGCCCACTAAGGATCTCCTTGAAAGCAAGCCCAGAGAAGAGCCACCTGCCTTTTCTTGGAGGCCTCTAGGGTAAGAAAGTCCCACTTCTCATCACTTTGGCTTGCCTCTCTTTTGTGAATAGTCTTCTTTCAACTTCCACTTATTATCACTAAATCTGCTCACTTGTATCATGCAGAAAGGTCTAATCCCCCGTGCACATCACAACCCTTCAAATATTTCAGAGCAGCCAGAGAATCATGGCGCCTCCTGCCTTCCCTAAATGAAGCATCTTCAGTGCCTTCAAATAGATGGTCATCATTCACGTGACATGAACTTAGAACCCTACCCCTCCCTGACTGCCTTCCTCTGGATTCTTTCCTGCTTTTCAATATTCAACTTAAAAGGTGATCCCTTTTTCTTTCTTTGCAGAGGTGGGGGTCTATTGATGTGGGATGCTGCCCATTAAGGTATGATGTATTAGGTAGTTATACTGAAATGCTTTTGTCTCCTCTCAATTATTTGTTATAAAGGATGACTCTCTAGAAAGCAGAATGAGAGTGATAGATTGTGAGATGTGAGGCCCAAAAGAAATTTTTTAAAACATGGTGGCTGGAACTGAAGACAATGCTCCAGATATCTAATGCATTCTGAACCAACAGAAGTGTATTAGTGCTGGGGATGGAAGCTCAATTCCAGGTGGACAGTCTCGGGCAGGTAAAGGTGGGAACTTCTAAATCTTAGAGTTCTCACGAGGCCCCCCCAGGAAACGACTGGGAATCGAGGTGAACCGAGCTATCTTGTGTATTTCCACCTCTTCCCGTGAGAAACGTGATGGGAGAGAGCTCTCCCCGCCCTCGAGATTGTCCCGGATCTGGGCACACTATTGTTATCTAACAGCACGGTATTCAGATGCAAACTATGCTGCTGGAGAGTTTAAGTAGGATCAGGAAAGCCTGAAAGTTCTCTTGGGCGGAGGGGCCACGTGTGAGGACAACAAGGCTCCGCTTTTCCTCTCTCCTCTCTCCCCTCCCCCTCTCTCCCCGCTTATACTTCTACTTCCAATCTCTTATTGTAAGATCCTTGCCTCCTTGGGAGATTCTTCGCTCCCTCCTAAGGAAGAATTCCCCTGCACTTGTAACTAGACCCTGAAATAAAGCTCAACCCTTGTTCGACTCTGGAACGTCCTTTCTCTCATACGAGCATCTGGTTTGGCCAACCGAAGACCTCCGATAGAGGTAAGGGAAGACTCGGGTAGCCCTCAGGCCTCTAGGCCTGGCATATTAGCACTATTACCCTTCTCATCTTGGGTCTTTCATAATGAAACCTAAGCTCGTTATAGCTTATTTGTCAAATCCCAATGGGGAGAGGTCGTGCTGCATGGTGGACAAAGAGCCTGCTTTGGAGCCAGAAAGACCTGGATTTGGGTCCTGTCTCCGACACCTACTGGCTGTGGGATGCTGTGCCAGTCCCTTCTTAGTTTCTCAGACAATTCTCAAAGGCAATAAGCTTCAGAGAAGGTGCCAATCTCCGTTGGTAGAAGGAGCATCTCATCAGGAGCTCCCTTCCAGCTGATCCAATCACAAGTGTGGTCCAAAAAAAAAAAATAAGAAAAGTTACCCTGTTGACTCACTTAGAGTTTGCAATCCTCCAAATTCTCAGCTATTTTGCACTTGGACTGCTTTCTAGCTTTTCCTCCCGCATACAGTACTTGTGACACTGATTTTTTTGACCCCTGTGTAGATTTCTGCATTCATCCTTATTACATCGCATCTCATCAGACTCAGCTAAACTTTCTGCATTTTGCCTGGGATGTAGAAGAAACCAAGGTGTTAGAGATCAAAATTCTCCTGGTGATGTCCCAAAGTATCTGCCAACACTCTCTACAAAAATACATACATTGGGTTAGTAGACAAAGCCTTAGATCCAGGAAATCCTAGCTTCCAAGACTACTTTGGACAATAATAGGAGCACAGCTTTAGAAGTAGAAGTGATCGTAGAGAAAGACTGGTCCAAACTGCTCCTTTTACAGATGAGGAAACTGAGGCCCAGAGAGTCATGAACCAACTTACTGATCTAGGAAGGAAGTGGCAGAGGTGAGATGCAAATCCTTCTCTGATTCCAAACCCCTCACTCTTGAACAGGCTATGTAACTGGATAACAGTCATCTCTCTGAGTCTTATTTTCCTTCGCTGTAAAATGGGGGAGATGATAATAATCCTATTGCACTCACTTTTCAGGGCTTTTGTGAGGCTCATATGAGTCATATGGGCAGAGAACTTTGTGCATGACACCTCAATAACGTATAAAATCTCCAAGATTCTTGCTCCTCTCCCTCCTCCCCCCCCGCCCCAGACCACGTGGAATGGGAAAGTACAGGGAAATTGGGGATATGTGGGTGAATTACTAAAGAGAGAAAATGACACTTGCTTTTCTGACAGCCTCCCTCATATAGAAATCAGTGCTTAATGTTCATTTAAGCCACCCATCCAGGTTGTAAAGGCATGCACTGATCAGAACTCCAAGGGAGTCTGCAAGCTGAGAACTATTCACTGAGCTTTTATGGCTCATTATTTTTCTCCCTTTTTTATTCCTTCAGAGCTTTTACAAGGATTTTTAAAAAGTTATAATTACACCTTACAAATGACAGGACTTCCTTAATGAAGCAGAGAGATCCAAATTTCTTCAAGGCAGCAAAATTTGCAACCAATTAAATATTAATATAAAAATAGTCAGTGTCTCAGAATCCATTTTTGCATTAATCTCCACGTGGCTTTGCATTTATTCTACACCAAATCTAATCTTCCCTCATGTCAGAAGGGGTCACAGATGATGTTAACAAAGGAACACACTTCAGAAATCTCTGGGGACCTTGTCCCTAGGCTCATTAAGCTTAGGAGTGAGAAGGGGATGGAAGGAACCACAGAGACCTTTCTTTTCCTTGAGGAGGAAAATCAACATTGTCCAAAAGATCACCATGGTAAGTATTCAACAAAATTCAATGAGCATTAATTAAACTTTGACTTAGTATCAGCTGCTGTGCTAGTCTATCAATAGTCCCTTTCCCCAGAGAGCTTATATTCTTTGGGGGAGGGGGAAAGACAGCACCAAAATAAAACAATATTCCCTATATAAGTTAATTTTTGTGGAGGGAAGGGTACTAGCAACTGTGAGGATTGGAGTCATCATGTAGTACGTGGGGAAACAGCGCAGACATCGGTGAGTGAAGGCAAAGACTATGCAGACTCATACAGAGTCATTTGCAGAGGGTGGGAATGGTCATGACTGGGCCAATCAGGGAAGTGCTTGGTGTAGGAGGGGGCACATGGTGGGGTTAACTCCTTCACCGGGCTTTGATGGAACAGAGGGTCTGTGGAACAGAACCCTGAGCCTAAGGAAAATGAATCTGTGACCACTTTTGAGTGGTGAGCCATACACAGAAAGAGAGGCATGCCTATCTACAAATGGGCAGAGGAATGCTGGCCACGTATGGTGAGCCATTTAGTGCCACTCGGAACCAAACGCTGGAGAAAATGAGAGTGGACATTGATAGAGCACTTTCAGGTCAGCAAAACTCTTTGTTTTCTCATGCAAACCACTGTTGTCAGGGACAAGAGTGACAGGGAAGAGGCAGGATGGTGGACAGAATTGAACCTGGAGCCAAAAGCCCTGAGTTAGAATCCTACCTCCAGAACTGACTTGCTATGTGATCCTGAGGAAGGCATTTACCCTTAGAGAAAGGAGGGGTAATACTGGTCCCTACTGCCCACCTTTTAATAATTATCATCCACCAGCTTTGAGGGCACTTACATGCCTCTTTGGGCATGGAGAATATTTCTCTTTCATCCTTATAACTCTAGCATGTGCCCAGTATCACATATGTAGCTTACCTGCCCTAGTTTCCTTACTTACAAAGTCAGGGTCAGGTAGATGATTCTGAATCCCCTTCTGGTTCTTTGTGTTTTCCTATAAACTCATCTTCTTTGAATCCAAACCCAGGGCTCTTTGTCCCATGTTGGCACCTCTCTCCAGTGTCCTGAAAACTATGTATTACTACAAAACTTGTTTTGGCATTTGTAGCCCCCTGCTTTCTTCTGCATGCATTCATGGGACTTACAGGAAGCTTCCTTTGGGAGAAATCTATTTTTTTTTTTTTTTGGTAATCAGGGAAGCTAGGAAGTGGACAGGGACCTACAGGGCAAGTTCATCTTCTTCCAAGAGGGGAGAGGAATCCTTTCTATAGCCTCCAATACCTAGCATTTATTCAGCGCTTTCAGGTTGCAAAGTGTTTACACGTAGCTTTCCAACCAAAAGCTCATCCAGCCTTTGCTTGAAGACCTCCAATGGAGAATGAAAGGAGTGCTTACCTCCAGAGAAAGCCTGTTTATACAGCTGGATAGATCACTTTGTTAGGAGTTGTTCAAATAACTATGCCAAAGGAAAGGGAAAGTTTAGGGGACACCTTTTTCTTAAATTTTTTAAGAAGGGTTATAGATTCTAATCCTGTGCCAGCTATTTACAGGTGACGGCTGATACTCACTGAGGACATCTGGATATTTAGGACTAGTGAACTTCAAGTCTTGTCATCAGCAGTGTCCTTGAGTTGCCTCAACCCTGGTGATGAGTTACACCTCATTCAGAAATCCATGTCCAGCTCCAGCAACTTCCACGGCCTCTCGTTTCCAGGCTTTGACAATTTTCATTTTCCACCCTGATTTAATTAGCTGGGACTTGGATTCAGGCTGACTGCTCAGGGTTGTCCAGGAATTAAAGTGTCTCACCCAGGCCCAGAACCTGCCCAGTGGAGCGGAGCTGACCTCAATTCTCTAAATAATGAGATTCCTGAGGTTGCAAAACAGAGGAAATGATGGTGGCCTTTAATGTTCTCATTTGGATGCAGTGTCCCTCAGCCTTGGGGCTATTTAACTGAACCTACCAGCTAGCTAAGGATGCGTTGGCTCTCCAAGCCCAAATCCCCTATACTCCTGTCTGGGGATTCCAGGGAAGAAGAACGTGTTCCATCCAATCCCACTCATCTGCATGATCGTAGAACGGTGGATTTAGAGTCAGAGGGGAGCTTAAAGGCCTTCCACCCCAACCCTTCACTGATTTTCATTTATTCCTTAAAAATAAAATTGATTATATTTTAGAAGTCACCAAGGATTTATTAAATGCCTACTATGTGTCTAGTACCGTGCTAAGCACTGGAGATTCAAAGAAAGGCAAAAAGCAGTTGGCGTTCTCAAGGAATTCACAATCTAATTGGGGGAACAACATCTAAACAGCTAGGCATGAGTAAATGTGTATGTGTGTGTACGTAGATGCATATATGCTAGACACACACACACATAGATCTACATGTATATGTTGTTTTCAGTCATGTCTGCTCTCTGTGACCTCATTTGAGGTTTTCTTGGCAAAGATACTGATTGGCCATTTCTTTCTCCAGTTCATTTTACAGATGAGGAAACTGAGGCAAGCAGGGTTAAGTGACTTGCCCAGGGTTCCACAGCTAGTATCTGAGACTGGATTTGAACTCAAGAAGACGAGTGTTCCTGACTCTGGGAATGAGGCTCTATCTGCTGTGCCAACTAGCTGACTAGATGTGTATGTGTGCATATATAATTGCATATGTTTATGTGTATATGTATACATACATAAATAAGCATATGTGAAGTTGTATACATGTGTGTATACGTGTATATAAACACACCACACACATACATATTATACAGAATATACAGGAGAATCGTATTGAAGTAGCTAGGTGGTAATGGTGGATGGAGATAGAATTGGGCCTGGATTCAAATATGGCCTCAGGCACTTACTGGCTGTATGCCACTGGGCAAGCCACTTGACTACTCTCTGCCTCAGTTTCCTCATCTTAAAATGGGGATAATAAACCTAACTCCCAGGGTTGTGAGGATTAAATGAGATGACCCTAACGTGCTTAGCACAATGCCTGGTCAGCACTATACAGATGTTAGCTATTTTAATTTTTGTTATTATTATTAAGGATATATCCTCTATCCACACTCACATATATGTGTGTATATGTATATATGTATATATACACACCCATACATATACATGTATATATATATATATGCACATATATGTGTATATATGTGAGTGTGGGTGTGTATGAATCTCTTTCCTCTCTCTCTGAACCAGCATCTACTGACTACAAGTCTAGGGTTTCTCCTTCTCCCCACACTGCCTTCCTAACCCCATGGATAATATAAACTCTAAACAGTTCTCAAGGCTGTTTGGAGCCCTGAGACTGATTGTCAAGGAAAGGTGAGCAAATCATTGATAAAGGGCTGAAGATGCCTAAGCCAAGTCTCCTTAATGGGCACAGTGTGGGAATGATGAGGACTCAACAGATACGGAAGTGAGGAGATTTGGGTTCTGGTCCTAGCTCTGATGATGAAGGTCTGGGTGACCCTGGATTCCTTTGTCTGACCTCTCTAATCTTCCACTTCTTCTCTTGGATATTAGGGATAACGATGGAAAACAAAGTTGAATCAGACAACAGACATGATTCTGTGAGGAATTCCTCGTCCTGCACCAGACTGCCCTCGGGGTCCACTGTACCGAAACAGGTTCAGACCCCCTGGCCAAGAGAGTGCAGTGAGGCTTCTGAAGCCCCACAGGAGGTCAGGAAGTTGGGGAGCGCCCTTGGGCTTGGCAAAGAAAGCATTTAGTCTCATTCTGAGCAGGGAGGCCCCACTGTCAGCCCCATTTCGTAGGTGAGGAAACTGAACCTCAACAGTCAGTGTGACCTGCTCTGGGCCACACAGCTAGTGAGAGCCAGAGCTCAGGGTCCCTTGGCAGAAGTTCGGAACTGGGAGGCTCGTTAATGACACTCACTACCTCTTGTGACCTCATCATTTCCCACCGACTGCTTCATCATCATGACCTCATCATCCCCAGAAGCTGGTCATTCTGCAAGATGAAATCAACTCAGGACTCCCACCTCGCTGGCTCATTTTCCAGCCTGCATGACGTCATCCTCCCTGCCCCTCCCTCAATAGCCTCCTTTCCCAGTTTAGAGTTCTTTCTAGGTGCTGTCTCCCCTCTCAGACTGAGCTCCTTGAAGTCAGGGACTGTCTCTTGCCTTCCTTTGCGTCCGCACCACTCCCGGCACTTTGTAGGCACTTCATAGCTCGAAGGTTATTCACCTTGCTAGGTTTCTGTGAACAGAAGCTGGGTCAGTCCCATGACTGAGCCTCTGGCTTCCAGCACGACAGACTGCGTCGGGGCGTCGGAGGAGAACGGCAAACACTGCGGCTGCTGCCCGGGACTCTGTGGAGGGATCAGCAGATGGACCTCCGCTGCTCAGGGCTTTCTTTACTCTGCGAAGGCTCGAGCAGGCGACATCAAAGTTAACGGGGCCAGAAGGCGGAGAACCCGCCGTGTGCGCACACACACGCAGAGTGTACACATACGCACATTTACACACACTTTACAAATACACATATCACACACATTCAAACATCCTTACTCAAACTATTCACATCCTCCCTCACACATCCTCACACAAACCACACACACACACACACACAGAGTGTACACATACGCACATTTACACACACTTTACTAATACACATATCACACATATTCAGACATCCTCACGCATCCTCACACATACCACACACATCCTCACACACACCACACACACACACACACGCAGAGTGTACACATACGCACATTTACACACACTTTACAAATACACATATCACACACATTCAAACATCCTTACTCAAACTATTCACATCCTCCCTCACACATCCTCACACAAACCACACACACACACACACACACACAGAGTGTACACATACGCACATTTACACACACTTTACTAATACACATATCACACATATTCAGACATCCTCACGCATCCTCACACATACCACACACATCCTCACACACCACACACACACACACACACACACACACACACACACACACACACACACACCATACCACCCCCTGGCCCCCTGACCCCAGAAGGCTGGCCCAATGCTTCCTCTCCCACATTTGTCTGTTAGGATGACACCCGGGAGCTGGGGAGTAGGGGTGAGAGGGTCTGCTTCCCTAGGTAGGGGCTGGGGTGGGAGGGGGGTGGCTAATGCATTCCTGCAGAGTCTCTCAATGCTGAGCAGCAGGATGAGGAGGAAGCAGGAGCCTGCCATATGCTGCTTTATAGGAAATGACTTGATCTCAGCAGCCAGTGTTTTAGGGTGGTTCATGTTTCTTGCTTTCTACCAGTTAAAAAAGAAAAGCCAGCCCCAAACCAGATCTGGAATTTGCAGATGAAAATAAGATCCCTGAAGTCAGGGAGTACTTTTGCTTTGTACTTTATATTCGATGCTCAGCACACACCCCGGCAAACAAAAAGGACTTCATATCATAGACCTGAAAGGGATCTCAGCAGCCAAGAGGTCCAGTCAGGCAGGTAATGAAGTCAGCTCAGACCAATTGGGAAAGGCTCAGTGTTAGTCTTTATACTTCGATAGTCTGTAGTCACTCCAATCAGGACTTGACTTATTGTTTTGTTGATTGTCTAGATGTAAGGAAATGATGGAGAAAATGTTAATAATGCACATATGCTGCAAATGAAACTTAAAATGGCATCATACCTTTTTTTGGAGAGCTGGTTGTTGCACATCTACCAGCATACCACTGAGCCTATCTCTCTACTCTGTACATCCCCCAATCCCATTTTGAAAGCCCCTAGGACACATCCCACCTTCCCAAGAGAGCCCTTTCGGACAGCTCTAATTTCAAGGACTTTCCCTTGACATCCAGCCTCATTTGCCCTTTGCCTTTCTCCCCTTCTAGTTCTGCTTTCTGGGACCTTCCATAGCAAATCTACTCATCCATCTTATTATAGCCCTTCAACTAGTTAGTTTCTTGAGATATATTTCTCATCTTATCTTTGTAGTTCATGGCCTGGATTTATTCTCCCAACCCCTAAATGAACTACAAATTCAGATCTCCAGAGAGTGGCTGCCATGACTTCCCAGTGGCTTTTTTGGGTAAAACTTGGGGGGTTGTTTCTAGTCCTACAACTCATGAGCCCCCATTGGTGTATTTCTCCCGGTAATTATTAGTTGACATCAATTAGTTATTGGACTTAACTTTTAGAAAAGAGTATTTACTAAGATGATATGATTTGAACAGTTGATACAACCCTCACTTAATATTTGACAATATATTTTAATGACACACTTTTTCATAATCCAAGGGAAAATGGGTTCAAATTTAGAAAACTCATGTGGCAAGGGGTAACTCTAAGCTATGGCAGTTACTAGAAATACTTTTCTCTACTTCTGTGGTATGCTTCTGGGATTACCTGTTTTCCCATTAGAGTGTGATCTTGATGAAGGCAGGAATCATGCTTTTGCCTTTCTTTGCATCCTTAGTTCTTAGTGCAGTGACTGACACTGAGAAAGCATTTAATGAAGGGTTATTGATTGGTTGATTGACTGATTGAACCCAGGTCCTCTGATTCCAAAATCAATATTCTTTCCACTGTGCTACCTCTTAATATGAAAGGCATTACGATACAGCCCAAACTTAGAGATATTAGGTGATTTATCAAGGATTCACAGCTTGTGAGTACCACAAGAGTCAGGATTTGAACTGAGATCTTCCTGCCAAATCCAGCACTGAATCAATATCAAGTACACCAGACTGGTGGTGGACAGAGGCAAGTTGTCAAGAGAGCAAAAGAAATCCAAGACATTGGAGGTAGAACTGGTGCCATTATGTATTGGACAGACCACCAGAAATGACATTATTTTTTTTGCCTCCAGGATGTGTCCTTGTCTCTCTCTTTTTTCTTTTAAGTGATCCAAACAGAGATTTTTCCAGGGCAAGATGATTTCCGTTTAAGATGGCTTTAAAAAGATTTAACAATGACTCCCATTATCTGGGCTTTCAATGCAGCATTTCATTTGCTTCGTTGGCAGGAGGTGATAATAATAGAAGCTTCAATTTCTAGAATGTTTCCAGTAACTCCAAAGTTCTTTCTTTATAACTCCCTTGTGAAGTAAGGGCGTTATACCATGCATCACATATATATACATACATACATATATATATATATGTATATATACATGATGTACAGGTATGATTAACCCCACTTTAAAAAGGAGGAAATAAAGGAGGAAACTGAGGCTGTGAAAGGTTCCATGACTGGCATAACTTGACCCCAGCAGGCCAGATTAGAATAAGAGATAGTAGTTGTAAAGATGTAGATTTACGCTTGATGTCAGGAGCTCCCTGATTAGAGCTGTCTCAAGGAGGAATGAGGTGCCTCAGGAGGTGATGCATTCCCTCTCCTTGGAGGTCTTCAAACAGGATAACTATTTGTTGTTGATGTTGCTGAGAGGTCAGGTATAGTTCAGTTAGAGGGCCATATGACTCCATGACTTGCCTAAGGGCTCGCAACTAAACATCATGAGCTGGACTTAGACCCAGGTGCTCTGAAGCAAAATACAGTATTATTTACAGTATACAAAATTGCCTTTTATGAAAAAGTCTAATCTTTTGGGGAACAAAGATACAATATGAAGATTTGTGGCTATCTTGATGAGTGAAATAATACTTTACCTTTGTTTGGGTGTCATTGTGACTAACCCATGGAGGAAGGGCACAATGTGCAACACTGGAATTAAACAGGTCATGCACTTGCACAAAACTTCAGTGACTCTCCTTTGCTTTCTAAGGAAAGAGTTTCCAAAAAAAACAAAAACTGGATTTGTGTTGTTCAGATGTTCATGAATGTAACAATTGCACCGAAATCTGCAGTCCAGAGTTGTGTTTCAGCGAGAACACAGATTTTTCTCACTCATATTTTTCCCTGCTAGGTTTCTAAAAGAGTAAGAGAAAATTCTTTTCGAAATATTAAGTACATTGTTGGAAGAATGTGACCCTGAATTTCAATGTAGTTATTATTCCTGCATGTGTTTCAATATATGAGTAACAGTGATAGTGGTCCTTGTTCCTTATTGCTAAAGAAAGGATTTTGCTGCCGTTGTAACATTTTTTTTGTTGTTCTTGTTTTTGTTTTCTGTAAATGGAAACACACTTGTGGGGGCTCAAGAGCTAAAACAGGGAATGCTCTCTGTAAGAAGTGTGAGTAGTTACAGTGTGACAAGCTATTCACATGTGATGTTCTGTTTTCTATTTCTGTGCCTTTATATTGGATGTTACCATTGCCTGGGATACTACTCTTCCTTACCTCTGCCTCTTAGAATCCCTGTCTCCCTTCAAGTCTCAGCTCAAGTATCAATTTCTATCTCTTCTGTATTTATCTTGTGTGTCCTGATTTATATGTTTACCTGTTTATGCATATGTACCTGTTTATGCACTTACTTTCTCCTCCACTGAAACATAAATTTCTCAAGGACATAGAGACCTTTGTATTTCCTACTTTTATCATAGTGCCTAGCACATAGTAGGTGCTTAATAAATATTTGCTGATTGATTGATCAAAAGGAACTGAGCAATAGTTTATCCCAGCCCTAGAGTATCATGTTTCTGTGATTCCAAGTTCAAGTACATTTTTAGAGTCAGCAAGTTATAATAAAAGTGAGATCTTTCATTACTTGCATTTTTAATCAATCGTCTGTCTGCAAAGATGTGGTCTTGTTTTTTTGTAAGCTATTATATTCAGCAACTTCTACCATTCTCTTCTTTCAGATGTTAGACACATTTATATTTTCAACCAGTATTTCTCTTGTTTGCCCCATATCTTTGATTCCCATAGAGATCATCACTCTGCCAGGTGAGGGAGTTTTTAGGATATCAGTGTCTTCTCACTGTGGTGATTGCTTTGCATTTGCAAGTTAAACTTCCTTAGAAAATGATAAGCTGAGTTTATGTTCATTTTTCTATCCATTTTCTATTTTTTAAAATATTATTTAAATGGTCAATATGAATCTTTACCCATTGTACACCATATTTTTTCTTTAAAAACGTTTCTTCTAATATAGTGCTCACTCTGATCTAGGCTCTCATAAATTGGTTGGGGGTGGAGTGAATGGAATATATATCGCGAGTTGATTCAGGCATGACTCCCAAAAGCATAATTAGTTGTTTGCTGTCCAAATATAATCAGTTGGAGTGTGTGTGTGTGTGTGTGTGTGTGTGTGTGTGAGAGAGAGAGAGAGAGGGAGAGGGAGAGGGAGAGGAGAGAGAGAGAGAGAGAGAGAGAGAGAGAGAGAGAGAGAGAGAGAGAGAGAGAGAGAGAGAGAGAGAGAGAGAGAGAGAGAGATGTGATATGATTATGTATGTGGAGGAGGACAAAGCACTATTATGATATCTTATCATGGCATAAATGTGACCTTAGATTCCCAAAGGCTTACTGATGGAACACATATTCTATCAAGTTCCTACCATTCTGAAAAGGTTCTGGTAGGCTCTCAGCAAATGTCTGAGCTGCTTTCCAAGAACTAATCTAGTTGCTTAGGGAGAGGTGCCTTATTGGTATTGTGACCATTTTCTTTGGACATGGAAACCAATGAAAAACCCACTTTTATTTTATCATGTGACTTCTTCTAACCTTCAAGCTTTTGACCTTTTTGTAATATTTTATCTTGAACTATATTTTTCAACATATTTTAATTATCCTTACCTCTGCCAATTTTCGTCTGTTTGCATATACACATTTCTGTGGGTATATATACATATATGCATATAATTATGTTATGTGCAAATATATAGACCTATATAAACACATCTAGATCTAAATCTATACCTATATCTAGCACAGACATGTGTGTGTGTGTGTGTGTGTGTATGTGTGTGTGTGACCTTAATCACCTTTATCCCTTCTGCTAGTTTTTGCTTATCCTAATTCTGGTCAGCTATAGTAAATATTTAAAAACCATTATAAAGTAAATCAAACATGACAATGTCTGGACAACTGGGAACATAATATTTCCTTCTTTTCTCTGCTAGTCATTTCTTTTGACTTTAAATGGGAAGGGGAAAGTACTTCCAGAAAAGGTGAACAATGCCCATTATTTTCTGGGTCTCAAGGAAAACAACCTGGTGAAAGAGGAAGAGGGGCAGAAGTAACCTGTGTTCTCTGACTCTGTGCCAGAAAAGAGCATGCCCTTTGAAAAACAAAGTTTTCCTAAGTCCTTAACATTTTTACCACTGAATCATCACCTGCTTAAAGTGAGACAACATTAATTTGGGTTCCTGCTGCCGTCGAGGTTCTGTTCTGTCTTGTCTGTCTCTCCAAGACCCCATGGACCATAGCACTTCAGAGCCCTCTATCATCCACTGTCTCCAGAAGTCTGTCCAAGCTCGTGTTCTTGGTTTCCATGACACTCTTTATCCGTTTCATCCCCTGCTGTCCCCCTTTCCTTTAGCTTTCAATCTTTCCTAACCTCAAGGTCTTTTCCAATGAGTCATTTGGATCCCACTAATCCATAAACTTGTACAGAAGCCCGGCTGGTGCTGCCTTAGTTCTATCTATGGAACTATAAGCGTGCTGAAACAATGTGCAGGGAGAATACTTAGTGGCTGCTGATTGTTGAACCTACTTCAGAGAACACAGGGGTCCAGTTGTCCTTTAGAAGGATCCATTTCCATCAAAATCAATGAAGCAGCTACAAGCCCTGTTTATCTATTCTTAAAAGGTAAGCCTGAAGGACCTCTCCTTTCCAACACTGTGTCTCATTTACATGGCTGAATGCACTTGAAAACAACAACATCTGAGGTATCCGATGACTTACATCTGCTCTGGATACTGTAGGGATGGGGCAGATAGAGAGGGTACCTCAGAGAGCTAGTCTCAACTCAGAGCCAAGACTGGTAAGACTCTTTGCTGATGCCCTCTGCTAATCTGATGGAGCTCTGAAGTCATTCCCCACTTTCCTTCTGTTACCCACAGGTAAAAAGAGGCAAAGGGAGATCCAACATCTGTGGAGACATCCAGACATATTGTGTGGATGGAGTCATGAACAAGCAGATTGAGGGAAACACACAGTGACTCACACAAGCAGTTAGGAGGAGGAGGAAGAGGTCCCTGATTCACACGGTCTTGAGATAATTCATATCTAGATTTTCATGTCTCTGAGACATTAAAACAAACAAATGAAACACAGACCACTGTTCCATGGGGTGAGACTTTTCCTGTGACAAATAATTTTAACTCTGAATTTACCCCATATTTCTCCCTAATTATATCCTCTTCTGCTCTTTTCTGAAAACTTCTTTGCCCCATGCCTGTCCAATGGGGAACTGTCTCCGACCTCTCCTCTTCCCGTGACATCACAGATGGGAACCAAGTCAGTCTCATCTAAGTGAAATTCCTGTCCAACAATACCAAATGAAAACTGTAACTAAAGGAGGAAACGTGTCTCCAGATCTGTGCCAGAGAAGGAAGAGAACCAGGAGTGAGGGAGACCAGAGTCAAAATTCTACCCAGGGCCCTTCCTAGCTTTGTGATAGTGCACAAGTCATCTACCTTCTGTCAACCTCAACTGCCTCACCTGTAAAATGGGAATAATAATAGCACATGCTTCTCAGATTTGTTGTAGAGATGAAATGAAGTAATGTGTATAAAGTATGTTTACAGATGTTTATCACTGCTCTAATGATTACATATTGTCATTATGATAAGTATCAATTCCCTTTCACCTCTAGCAGTCACACTGAATGAAGCCTATCCTCCTCCTGGCCAATAAACACACACATGCACATACACAAATGCACACACATGCACAAACATGTACACACAGAGGCCCACATACATGTATACACATGCAGACACACACATGAGCACACGTGAGCCCATGGATATATACTTGTGTATTCATTGCTGGCTATGTGTTTTAGCAGCCTTTTTATGTGTGGATGTATGGTTTCTTCCAGGATTACATTAGCACTTCACCTGCCAGGTACCTGAATGATGGTGGTCATGGGGATGGTGCTGAGAAGTCACTCACTCATTCACTCAGTCAATGAACATTTATTGACTCCTACGTGCCCAGCACTGAGCTAAGCCCTGGGGAGGCAAACAAGGGTCAAAGATATTTCCTCAAGGAGCTCACACCCTAGTGGGGATAGGGGTGGGGCAATAAGCAAACACATAGAGGGCACATAGGAAATAAACAAGGGAAGACACCAGAATTGAGAAGGGCTGAGCAAGGCTTCCTGTTGAAGATGAAGGTGTTGACCAGCATTTCTCAAACCACTTTCTCTGCCTTGGCTGATGCTTCCTCTCCCCTCTCCCCCAGTCCTCCAGCCCTGCAACGTTTCAATAAATGCATAATATTTTAGTGCTAAAAGGGAAGTTCATCACACTTGGTATTTGGTGTCACTGGTTCATGGCTTACTTTTGCATAGTTGATTTTTTAGGAGCTTACTCCATCATATTAATCTTGAAGCTGGTCCAATTTCTGCAGGCTCTGGGTTTTGGGACCATGCTAACCTACAGGTGCCCTAGAGGCTACTGAACACAGCACCACTGATGCTCTGTAGACACAGGTAACAAAATAACCCAGCTATTTAGCCACTGTGTTGTAAGACTTGCTGTGGACCCAAGGAGCTGTCCTCTCTGTCTTTCCCAGTTTGCCATCATACTACTCAAAATCAGACAGATTGTGACCCCCAGAAAGAACCGTGAAATGACCTTTCCATTAGCTGTGTAACCTTGGAAACGTTCACTTCCTCTCTGACCTGCAGTTTGCTTCTCTGTAAAGTGCACAGCTTGGGCTAGACAACCTCTGATGGTCCCTCCAAGTCTACAGTCATATGTGAATCATTTGCAAGGCAGTTCCTGTTACTGTCCAATCCTCCCCACAACCCTGTGGGTTAAGTCTTGCAGGTCTTTTATCTTCATTTGACAGTCCAGGAAACAGTTCAACAAAGAAGAATTAGTTTCCAAACCAAGCTTTTGGCAGAGCTGAGAGGGAAGGCATTGATCTTGAGCAGGTGCCTCTTTCCTTGCCTGCCTCAGTTTCCTCATCCATCATATGCAGATGAAAAGTTGAATATGAAGTGCTTGACATGTTACCTAGAATCAATATTACCAACTAGTCAGTGCCCTTCATTGTAGATTTAGAGAGTGAGGTTGATAACTTTGTATGGACCTTCTTCACTTAAATCCATTTCTCTTGCAAGTCAAGATTCCCCCCCCCCCGCCCCGATGTCATTGGTCTTCTTTGAGAATGAAGGATGAATGACAAGAACAGGTGTGAGGGAACTGATGACTTTGAAGTGGAAAGTCACTGTTGCAGAAGAAGGATTGGTTAGACTTGGAGAGACTGAGATGTAGAATGGGAGAAGAAAGCATGACGAGTTAGCTTTGTGCCCCATTCAATTCAATTTAATTCAATTCAACAAACTTTTATTAAGTGACTACTACGTTCAGCATCTTGGGAGGTATTGGTGGTACAAAGAAAACAACTGAACAGTTCTTGCCTTCCAGAAGTTTCTGGTCTGCTGGAAGAGTAACTTGTATAGAGATAAGTAAATGTTAATTAGCTACAAAATGATACAAAGAGAAGGTCAGCAGCTTGGTGGTTGTGGTGGAGATGGGAGGCAGGGAGGCATCAGATGGGCTTTATGTTGGACATGGCAGCCGAGGTAGGCTTTGAAGGAAGCGTGGGATTCCATGAATGGCGTGGGGATTTGGGAGTGGAAGGGTTTAACAAGAAACACTGGCTTTGCAAGGAACATGGAGATGGGAGATAGAGTGGTATGGATGGAGAAGAATTCTGCACCTCCTTTCAAGCTATAATGCTCTAAAGCTAACAAGAAGGCAGGTTTTTGATTAAAATGGAGAATCTAAGAGATCAGAAATAAATCTGGAATGGGAAAGGAGAGCCAAGTTATGAATGCCAGGCCAAGGGTCATTTATTGCTTACAGGCACTACGGCTGTATGGATGGCCTGAGCTAAATTCTATATGCTTAGGGGCTAAAGGAAGCAGAGTTTTTAAAAGGATTCACTTTAGATTTAGGGGACAGGGCAGGTTGGGTTTGGACTTCTCTTTAAATTTTGTGAAGAATGATTTCACCCTTCATAATCAAAAAACATATACCTTGCCATATGTATCTCATTTCTGAACTTTTATTTGATTCAAAAATACACTCCAGGCACCCAGACCATGGAATAAATGTTGTATGTACATATGCTGGCTGACAACAGCTAGGCTTGTCTGTTTATTGTTACAAGGCAAAAGAGGTTTATCTATGATATTCCAGTTCTATGGTGTGTGTGGAGGAGACAGAGAGACAGAGACACACAGAGACAGAGAGACACAGAGACAGAGACAGAGAGATACAGAGACACAGAGACAGAGAGTGAGAGACAGAGACAGGCATACACAGACACAGAGAAAGACAGAAACACAGACAAAAGGAGACAGAGATGGACAGAGATTGACAGACAGAGATGGAGAGAGAGAGAAAAACAGAGAGTGAGAGACAGAGAGACAGTGACAGAGATAGAAGCACACACACACAGACACGGAGAAAGAGAAAAACAGAGATGGAGGGAGACAGAGATGGACAGTGAGAGACAGAGACAGAAAGACAGACAGAGATGGAGACACAGAGACATACATAGAGAGACACAGAGACACCACACACACACACACATACACACACACACACACACACACTCACCTCCCAGCCCAGAGCCCTTAGAGAGACAGTGGCAGAGAGAGAGAAAGAAATAAAGTGACACAGAGAGATAGAGGCAGTTAGATAAAAGACAGGCTTTCTTTTCTTTCAGCTGTTTTACATCTGTCTGGTTCCCTTAACTAGATTCCTAAGTGACTGAGACTTGAGAGCAGGCCATTTTTGTCTGTATTTATCTTTAATTGTAGTAGAGTATAGCTTTCTGCACACAGTATGTGCCCCATAAATGTTGTGAATTGGATGAATGAATGGATGAAAGATTGGAAAACCTGCCTTCTTGGTGGCAGTTGAAGAATCCAAATGAATGAGTGAATGGAAAATGGAGAATGGAAAATGCCTCTTTATGCACTATGTGCTAAGCCCTGTACTAAGTGCCAGGAATACAACACCAAAACAGGCCCATTTGAGACTCTGTGATGCTGTGGCTCTGCAGATTTCAGGGCAATATCTCCCCAATCTGGGCAACAGAATTCTCGCATCTCAGCCTTTTAGACCAGCCTAGCCTTGAAATAACTCAGGTGCTGAATAGAGAGAAGCTCACCTTTAGTGACAGTTTTTTTCACATAAACAGAGCAAGATCTATTTTTTTTAATCTGCAACTAAGAAGAAGATGGAGGAATTTTCCAGATTGCCAAGGAGATAAGAACCTCTTGTGAGCCTGTTCAGGGTGATGAGCCCTCAGTGGCTAGACTAGGGATCGATACCAACGCCTCACTTTCTCTGAAAGTATCAGAGATAAGATCTAAAAAGAAGCAGCCGTGACCCCAAACCACACTCCCCCTGGAAACCCAAAATAAGAAATTAGAACTATAGGAAGAGGAGATGCTGCCTTCATTGAAGTCTGGTGGCTGTGGTTTGTGTGCCCCTCATGTTTCACAGAGCTAGAAATAATCTGACTGAACATCTGGAAACCTGCCCCGTGGGGAGTTGAGTGGGAGGAACAATGACCAAAAGCAGGTTCATCTTCACCTTAGACCGAAAAGGGACCTTGGGAAAGTGATGTCACCTCTTATGACCCCAGATCTTCATTGGTAAAAAGGGGATTGCTCTTCTGGAAACTACCTAATGCTTAGGGTCATTTCAAGTAAAGGGATTTGTAAAGTGTAAAATCCTACCTGATAAACAATGTGACCCAAAGGACAGAGAGGTGACCTGAAGATTAGGAGGACCTAGGATTGAATTCTACTTCCAACCCACACTGGCTATGTGACCCTAAACTTATCACAACTGTTCAGGGGCATTTAGATGCCTCAGTGGATATGGACTTGGACTTGGAGTTAGGAAGATATGAGTGAATTCTGCCTTAGGCATTTGCTAGCCTAAGTGTAAGACTCTGGGCAAGCCACTTAACCTCTCTTGGCCTCAGTTTCTATATCTATAAAATAGGGATAATAAAAGCACCTTGATCAAGGATCATTAAGATCAATATTCAATTCACAGAAATAAAATTTACAAACTTTCTAAAGGCAGTTTGCAAACTATAGAGCTCTATAATGCATGTTAGCATCACCATCTAGGAACACTCTAAGGTTATATGTTGCAGAACGGTTGACATTGTGGATTAGTAAAGAGAGGTCTCTCAGCACTAGCTCTATCTATTAATCACAGCACAGATCTAGGTCCCCCAAAATGCTGCCTACCATCAACTGTGATTATGGCCAACCTGAAGATGCCTTCCAGGGCTCGCATTTTCTGCTTTTAGCCAAATTGACTGAATGAGGCTAAAATCATGAGTGGGAGCACTTTGGCTGAAATCCATTGGTCGTTATTATAGGGTAGTTGGAACTACTTTTGCTATACGCAGGCAATATTCTTTAAGTGTTCACTTTTCAAATGCAGAGTGTCAGTGTCCCATAGTGGAGAGACCAGAGGTCAAAAGACAAAGTTTCAAAGCTCTCTGCTGATACTTCTGAGCTGCCTTATGATGAAGAATTCCCTTAACTTTTCCAAGCCTCAGTTTCCCCTTCTGTAAAATGCAGATAATAATATCTGGGTACCTCTACCATAGACTCAAGGGAGATAATGTAGGCAGGAGAGAAGGTGAAGATCATTCCAGGAGGAGTTGTATATGGAGACTATGAATGTCACATGTGAAAAACACTTTTCAAACCTTGTTAAGGGCTACCTATACGACACCTATAATTGTTACATGCCTAGCAGGCAAAGGATGGGTGGAATTAGTCTCTATTCCATGACAAATAAGGATCCTGGAGAAGAATTGGAAGAAAAGGAAGAAATATGTGATCCGGAAGGGAAAGGGGATAGTCACACAGTGTGGTCCGGTGGGGAAAAAAGCCCAGGGTGTGTAGTCTGAGGTCAGGAATGCAAATTCTCAGCTCTGCCACTTCCTAGCTCTGTGATTTTGAACAAGTCAATTCTGGACTCCAGTTTAATCATCCATGAAATTAGAGGACCAGGCTAGATGATCTCTAAGGCCCTTCTCAGTTTCTAGTAAATTCATGATATTAAATAGAATTACTTGACTAAGTAGTAGAGCAGGTCAAGGGGTTCCCTGTCCTTGAACATCATCACCGTTGCTGCTTGTCCTTCATTTTCTAAGACTGGTGATATCATGGGTGGTGTCTCAACTGGAGCATGAATTGGACGTCAGTGATGTAGAGTTGCACAAAGTCGCCAGCCTCAATCTCTCTGACAAAATTGTTGAAGTCCAATGGCAGGACAAATGGAGATCTGGAGTGCAGGGGATGACCTTGGCATGTCACAGGGCCTGCTTCAGCTACCTTCATGACCCTTTCCATGGGGGCAAGTCTTTCCGTGCATGGACTAGACATCCCCCCCTAACTCACTGACAGGTCTGAAGCTTGGCAGTGACCCTTAGCCTGGTTTAGCCTGCCTTCTGAGATGGTTTTTTGGATGTGGCCAGTGGACATGCAGCTTCTTGGAGTCACGGGTGAGAGCTGAGTGAAGGGAGACCCCAAAGGGAACGAGCAGCTCCCCTCCAGAGGTGCTACACCCCAGTGTAGACATCACCACACAGAGGTTGGATGGATTCTTGGCATGTTGAGGTTGGACTGCATGACTGCTGACATACTTTTTAACTCTTAGATTCTGTGATGGTTCAATTTCCTCAATTTAAATATGGAGAGACTGAGACCCAGACTGAGCTGAGCAGTGATCGCACCCAGATCTTCTAGTTTCCAATTTCCTGTTCTTTCCCTTGAAGCTTAAAGTAAACTCTACTGCTTAGACAATAACAACATAACCTTATACACTCTGGAGTCTCAAGGGGAAAGATTATCAATACGATTATCTTTCCGAAGATAATTTGTGCTCCCACAACAAGCAGGCATCTTATCTCCATTTTGTAAAAAATGTGACTTCTCTTTAGCTGGGCAGGCAAGGCAGGTTCCATCCTCGGCCAGTTGGCCAACAACCACATTCCCTTCCTTTTTCAGGACACTCAGGCAAAGTCGTTCATTTGCTTTCTTTTATAAACTCGGAGCAGAAACCAGCCTGCGGTAATAGATCATCCTCAGCCAGTCCTTTTCTGCTTATGTTCTCCTTTCTCTAAATAACCATTGTTATTTTGGGCAGTGGGAGGTTTTGTCCTTCCTGTGCATTTTGCAGTCAGAGGGAGGAAAGAAATACTGGGCAAAGGACTAGGTCAAAGAAAAGAGATGTTGGCCACATCCTTGGTCAAAATCATCCTAATCTGTGTCCTGTCTGCATGTGTGTAGTTGTGTGCATGCACTCTCCCCACTTAGAGCAAAGTCTGTCTTTTACCTTTCTTATGTCCTCAGCTCTTGGCACAGTGACTGGCCTAAAGTAGATATTGAATAAATGCTTATTGACAGACTGACTGTCCTGGGACTCCTGGCAACACTGATGCTAAGTTAAAGGATCCATTGCCCAGTTGGGTAGACTGATTCCTTAATCATTTTAAAAGCAGTATGGGGAAAAAGGTGGAAAATATATAATAAGAAGTTTGAAAATATATAGTGGAAAAAGATAGAGTACAAAGGAAAGGGGGGAGGCAAGGAGAGGGCTTTGTCTCCTTTCATTTTTGGATGTTTAAATGATTCAAATTTTAGTAAGACAACTCTTACAGTTTTTGTTCAATATCTCTGTGTGTCTCTGTCTCTGACTCTGTCTGCCTGCTGGTGCTTATCTGTCTATCTTTTTGCCCCAGAAGTCTGAGGAAGATTGGTTTTCCACCAACACTCTATCATACAACACAGTGCCTGGCCTGTAGTAAGTGTGTAAGAAATGTATTGGCTTGTGAACTGAATGCAGGATATGATTAGGACAAGTGCCCATTAAGAGACAAAAATCCAGTTCTTCCTAGTGGAGAGAAGGGATGTCAAATTGCAGGATGTAAGCTTCTTGAAGGCGGGCACTATTTTTCATTTAGTATTTTTAATCTCCAGTGCTAAACACTGAGCCCCATTCTATTATTTAGTACTCATTGAATGGAATGAAATGGAATTCTTCATTTTCATGGGACTGAGAAGGGCATGAAGGAAAACAAAAAGCCAAAAGTGAACTTGATTGACTTGGATGATGTGATAGACTTGGAGATAATGATAGTATGGGGCAAAGGACTGAGTATGGAGCCAGAGAAACTGGCTTCCAGTTCCACTTCTGATCCTCGTCATTTGCGTGATCCGGGGCCACCTTCCTGGGACTCAGTTTCTTTATCTATAATATGGGCCAATAGCCATCATTCCACTAACTATGAAAGATTCAGCATGCAGAGAGTGGTGGGCAAGAATGAAAGTGCAAAATAAATGAGATTTTTTTTAGTAATATTCAGTTTGTTGGTACATATCCAATGCCCTTGACTTGAATTCTGTCCCTGTTTCCTATGGAACTTCAGTTTCAGACTCTCACCTAAACCCTTGAATTTTGTCAAGAATCTCAAAGTCCCTTCAAGCCCTGACCATCAATTTTCATTTGTGGGTCATTGTGCAATCAGTAAACACCTACTGCATGCAGAAGACTGTGGTTAATAAACAGATTGCAAAAGGTTGTGGTGGCAGAACTTGAACCCAGCTCTCCTCATCCATGTTCCAAGTTTTCCTCACTATACCAGACTTGTTTATGTTGTCTTTTTGTTTCCAGCATGTAGCACAGTGTCTGGCACACAATAGGTGCTTAATAAATTAATGCTTATTGATTGGCTGGTAATTGGTAGCAGTGCTGAGGCATGGTCCAGAGAGATGGGAGGAGAGATTTGAGGAATAGTCGTGAGTTGGGGAGAGTTTGGGGGAAAGTTTCTTAGGAGGTTAATCTTTGAAGGAAGAAAAGGTTGTGATGGAGAAGAAAAGGCATTCCTGGATTTAGGAGACAAGGAAACATACACAAAGTCCTAGAGGTGGGAAAGGGAAGGACATGGTGAGGGCAAAGTGAATCATCTCATTGACCTGAGTGTTGAAAGTGTCAAATGTGTCTCCAGCCTCCTTCAGATCACGCTCAGGGACTGCCCCCTGATCCTCCCACCCCTCATTTGGGGACAGGTGCTTTTCAATGACTCCGTATTTTTTTCTATCCACTTTCTGTAATAAAATGTGATTCAAAGCTACTGCAAACTTGTGAATGAAAAGAGCCTGGGCATATTGACAGCACTGAATAAAGCCTGATTGTAAACCACATGTCTGAGAGGCAAACCTAAGCTGAATATAGACCTTCAGACATGTCATAAGGAAAGTGACAGCAGCAGAGTCCTCGCCAGCAGCCACACCTGGCTTGCTTCTGGATGCTTTCTGCATTATTGAAATGTCCGTCAGCAATGAAATGAAGACACTTTTTCTGTTTTTTCCAAGGGGGGAAAATATGCTCATCTGCTTATGAGTTCTAAGGTTCTATTCAGCTCTTACATTCTGCCTGCTGTCACCTCCCAGCTCTGATAATCCAGGTTTTATATTCTAAGAAATCCTGACTCCAAATCCAGACCTCCCTAGCTTCCTTTAAATCCCAATAAAAATCCCTTCTTTCCTTGAAATCCCTCCGTATCCCCTCTTAGTTCTGGCGTCTTCCCTCTGTTAATTATTTCTAGAGGTGGATGAGGTGCTCAGGAGAACCAGCATCCGTGGCGTGAGGGCTGCTGCATCCTTTTCAGGGCTGTATTCCACCTTTGGTGTCCACTTTTCACCTGTGGTTCCAAGAGGCTGGATCAACAGCCTCTTCCTCTTGTGCAATAGCTACTTCCTGGTAAACCATCTTGTCAGATGGGCTAAACCACGTTGAGGTTAACTGAGTTGGTGAGTTGGGAGGTGTCTACCCCAAACATGTAAAGACTTTCTTTGGCAGAATGGGTGGATGGAAACTATTTGTTCCAGAGGCTATGAAGGTAGTTGAAGCAGGGGCAATGGAGTGCTTAGAGTTTGGCCAGACACCAATGATGCCAACGTCATCCACTGCATCCCAGGCCACTGACAGTTTTCTTCACTTTTGTCCTTTCACCAGACTTCAATGACTCTGGAAGGGAGAAGCAACTCAGCCTCACTCAAATCTCATTCATATACAAGCCAAGATATCACCGCTAATGCCATTGTTTCTTTTAAAAAAATGAAAGACAAACAACTTATCCTGTTTATAGCTTGCTTTGTGTATTTTTGTTTCCACTTTGTTTTCCCCATTAGATTATAAGCTCCCTTCAGGACATGGACTGTCTTTTGCCTCTTTTTGTATCTCCAGAGCTTAGCACGGTATCTGCCACATAGGCGTTAATAAATGTTTATTGATTGAAGGGAAGTCTTTGCCTAAGGTTACCCACCCTGTCCCTTTCTCCCAAAAAGGAGCAAGATAATAAATTCATGTCCATGGAGAGGAAGAAAGAGACCTGGATTATTAGCAATTCATTTAGAAATGACTTTCTCATTTTTTTTTGTGATTATAAAGTTATCATGGACAGTGTGAAACATCAGCCCCCGAACCTAATGAAATTCCATAGAATCTCGATGAGTCGGCCTTCACAGGCATGAGACTATGGAGCATCTATTCTTTGCTCTTGAACCCCCAGAAACTCACACAGAGCCTGGCACAGGGCTAGCACATAAAGGCTTGCTGATTGATTAATCGACTTATAGATCTGTTCTGACGAGACTCCCACCGAAATGAATGTTCATCTCTGCATGTGCCCTTTTGGGAAAGATGTGGAAGAGTTTGGGATGTATCCAGAGCTGAGTCACCAGGATATGAACTAGAAATCAGGTCATACAAAAAATCGCTGAATAAACACAGTTTACACCACGAGAAGAGGAGGCCTAAGCGGGACAGTAAAGGCCCGAGCTAGAAGAGGTCTTGGGATTCTGGCCTCCCCTCTTTCCCTATGCAGCAACAGTCTTTACAAAATCCTGAAGAGTGGCCATCTGGCCTCCATTGTTCTCTGGGATGGGCACTTAGCTATGTCAGGAGGCTTTGCATTCTGATGCTGGAAAGCTCTGAGTGGTAGAGATCAACTGATGAACAAGTATTGATCAAGTGCTCACTGTGTGCTGGGCACTGTGCCAGGTAATGGGAAGCCCACGTTGACAAGAAGTCATTCTTTCATTTTTCTGTCAAATCATTGCATTTCATTTTTGTTTGCATATAGACTATTTCATTGACCAATGCATATATTTTGGGTAACAATTTATATAATTAAACACATTTTGTGCCACTGCTAGTGTCGGAACACTCCCTTCCAATAATACAAATCTGTGCGACTTCTTACAGCTTCCTTATTGGTCTTAGATCCTCCCTTTGGGCCCAGGAGAACCAGCGTAATCCTCTGTTACATGAAAATCCTTCAGAAGTTTGAAAAGAGTGATCACAGCTCTTCTAAATATTATAGTCAAGATATAACTATCTTGATAACTATCATCTCAAGGTATTTAAATACATACAAAACACTTTATAAATATTATCTCACAATTATATACCTATATGTCTCACAACATAGATATTATCTTCACAACAACCCCAAGAGGTAGGGACTTGTATTAACCCCATTTACAAATGAGGGAACTGAGGCTGAAAAGGCTAAGTGACTTAGCCATGGTCACACAGCTAGTAAATGTCTGAGGAAAGATTTGAACTCATCTCCCTGCCAAGTCCAGCACTCTGTTCATAATACCACCTACTACTTCAGTCTACACATTCTCAGTTTCTTTAACCTTTCCTCCTATGACATGAAATTGGGCTCTTTTCCCATCTTGGTTTCTCTTTTTTCAGAATGACCCCAGTTTATTTATGTCCATCTTAAAACCAGCATCCACAACTCATCCCAGTCATCCAGTTGTGGGCTGACTAGGTCATGGAGCTGTGGGGGATATTCCAGCAACGTAACAGATTGCTTCATGAGGGCACATTAACTCCCAGTCACTTGGAGTCAAAGCTGTATGGTGACTTTTAGTTGGCAGAGGAGGGAAGGAGTTTAGACTAACCGACTGACCCCTCTATGTCTTCTTCCATAATGAAGAGCCTATGTGAAAGAAAAGAAGGCATTTTAAGCTGTATTTACACTTAAAATAAAATGAGATTTTTATCAAGCTTCAGACATTTTATAATGGAGCCTTAAAAAATGAGCCAAGATGCCAACAATATTGGCAGGAGGTTCAATTCACACTTCTCAGAACAATTCTTGCACTATTCAAGACACTGCTCTAAGTATCAATCGCTTGAGGTCAACATAATGATTAATGTTTATGCTCATTAATTAAATAAGATCTATAATGTGGAGTTCATTAGGTAGCATGTTACATATGGTGATACCTTGATTTATTGACAGTATATACCTATTATGTATCTCTCATATTTGCTAAGCCAATCCTATGCACATATTATGTTGAGATTCACGACAGAGCTCCCTAAAGAAACTGATGTGGTTGCACAAGGAGCTCATTGAGAAGTTTAGATTTTTTTTTTAAGTTGTGTAGACAACAAAAGGTGGGTGATATCAGATGAATAAAAAGAATGCATAAATTATGTAAGAATAAGGCTAGAAATGTTGAATCAGAATGATCTGAGATCGGTGAAAGAACCTAAAGATGTCAAAAACAAGATTGTCTCAATTATCCTGGGGATACATTAAGATTAAGGAATGGACTTGACTCATGAGAATTGGGAAAGGAGAGATGGGAAATGACATTCCTCTAATTTTTCTCTCATTTCTGGTTTTATGGACCATTCATCTTGGTAATGGAAAACGCAGAATCAAAATGGCTAAGGGGAGTTGAAACTCAAGTTATGCTAGGAAATATTGAGAAATCACTCAATTCTCAAGGCTCTGGAGACAATCCTAGAGCAGAGAAAGTACTGGTAGGTCTGATGACTGAGCTACTCTAGCCATCTTTGGTCTTTGAAAGATGATGGAAAATGCAGGGCTTCTATGATACTGACAAAGAGCAAACATTGTCGGACTTTTCCAAAAAGACAGAGAGCAAAGTTTGCTAACAGAAATGGAAACAGTGCTCCCCAAAGGAAGCGATGTCTTCAGCAATACTAGGTCATGATAAAAAAAACCTTATTGCCATTTTTTGACAGTTATTGCAGTGAAATTTGTAGAAATAGTTTAAGGGAGACTTTAGCAATACATTTGACAGAAATTCTCATGTTAGCCTTAGGGAGAAGATACAGAGATATTCTCTACATGATAGTAAGTTAGGTAGAATTGGTTAAATGGCAGGACACACAAAGGTGATATTAAGGGGTCTATTTCAGTGTGTAGGAAGAATTCTAATGGAGGCATTAGGGGGTCTATCCTTGACCATGTTTATCAATGTCAAATTTCAAATGACCAACCAAATTTTCAGAAGAAAAAAATGGAAGGAACAGCTAAAATGTTGGAAGAAAAACGGTGTGTGTAATAAGATTTTTGATTGGCTTGATTTATGGGCCAAATAAAATAAGACTAAATTTAGCAGGAATTAATGAAAAGTTCTACAAATGAGTTAAAAAAATATAAACTTCACAATTATACAATAAGAAGGACTTGGCTAGAAGGCAGTTTGGGTGAAAGCTATTAGGTGATGTTAGGGGCCTCCCTATCTAGTATGAGTCAGCAATAGCACACAGAAACCACAAATGTTAATAAAATCTGAGGTTGCCTTAATTGCCAGAGTTGCATAAGTGATAGTATTAGGGTACGCTGACATAGTTAGACAATACTTGGAGGATTATGTTTTGTTCCAGGTACCACATCTTAGGAAGGAGAGTTATTGAAAAGAATAAAATTACAGAATTTGAGGATCTGGATATGGGATGTGACCTCAGCAGCCATATGGTCCAACTCATCCACAAAAGGAATTTCCACTGTAACATGCCTGGAAAGTAAGCATCCATCATCTGCCTGAAAGCCTCAAAGGAAAAGAACCTACTGTTTCTGCAGGGATCCTAATCCATGTTTTCTGGGCCATCACCAGATGTCTTGCCACTGCACTCTGCTGACTCCAGAGGAGAGAGTGAGGCTGGTGACTTTGCACAGCTCTACCTCACTTAAATCCAATTCATGCACAAGTCATGGCATCACCCTCCTGATGGCATAGATCCTCTTCAAGAAAGTAGGAAGAATAAAAATCCATGTTTGGACCACACTCATTTAAGGTTTGTCTGACATTAAATCCAATTGTTAAACAACATGGAGCCAAGCACAGAGCTTTGGGTCATCCAATATGGTATAGAACTTCAACTAGACCAATGTCTCTGAAGCTTTTATGTGTCCCAGAGCCCTTTGGCCATTGGTGAAGCCTATAGAGCCTTTTTTCAGATAGGTTGTTTTTTAATGCATAAAAGAAAAAGGGTTATAAAAGAGGCCAAATATATTGAAATATCATCAATTTTTAAAAAATTCATGGATCCAAGGCTAAGAATCCCTGTATTAAACTGCCTTGGAACAAATGATTACTCTTGAAGGATGACCATTAGACCACTTCTGAACTCCAGAAAACAATGATATATTTATAAGGAAAGAATAAATAAATAAAGAAACGAACATTTTTATCTCTCTGTTAATCTATCTATCTGTCTGTCTATTTATCTATCTATCTATCTATCTATCTGTCTATCTATCTATCTATCTATCTATCTATCTATCATCTATCTATCTATCTATCTATCTATCTATCTATCTATCTATCTATCTATCTATCTATCTATTCTAGGTTCTGGGGATACAAATACAAAGAGACAGATTGCCTACCCTCATGGAGAGCTTACATTCCTCTGTGGAGATAATGTCAAGAAATACATTTGCAGATAAGCAAATGTTGGATACGTGCAAAACAATACCAAAGTACTTGGGGAAATAAGAGAAAACCTTCAGAATGAGTCAGTCCTGGAGCTGAATATTGAGGGAGCACTTGGCACCACCTCTAATAGCCCGTGTTTATAGAACATTTGAAGATTTGGGAAGCACTAAATGAGTTATCTCCTGTTATTCTCAAAATAACCCTCTGTGGTAGGTGCTATCAGTGTCCTTATTTGTCAGATGAAGAAACTGAGGCAGAGAGGTTGGAAGACTTGCCCAGGTTACAACTCACTTTCTGAGGCAAGATTTGAATTCAGGCTTCCTGACACTGATGAAATCTATCCCAAGCCAAGTAGAATCTGTTGCTGTTTTTGTTTTAGTATTATCAAGTGCCTCCGATTGAAACTTGCCTTAATCAACCAAGAATCTTTACTAGGAGTAAAGTATGGAAACAAGAGTTTCTTTAACTAGAAACAGTATATGTACTTGTATTGTTAATTATTTTAATATGATTAAAAAAGATCTTTCCCACCCATTAATGGGCCTGGGATTGTGTGTTCATCCTTCGTTGCCCCGAAGAACACCATGACATTAGAGAAATGATGACGTGACTTGCCCTTGACTGTTTTGAGTGAGGGAGAGCTGTGCGGGTCAGGACAGGACAGGCAAAGGGAAAGGAAGGGGAGGGGAGCGGAGGGAAGGATTAAGCTTCTAATGAGGCTCTGGCTCTCAAGGGTTGTGAGGCCCTCTGGCTCTAAAAATGTCTAAATATCCTGAGGGTGAGGTTTTACTTTGGGACTTACTGACTGGAAGTGTTTTATTTGACCAGATGAGACCCTGGGCAGCCGCTAAGGAGCCCGCCAGCTTTGAAAACCCAAATGTTGGTGCTTCCCTCTCTGGTAACTAGGTACGTGTGGTCAGGCAGTTGCATCTGTCTGTTGATTCCTGGTGTATGTATTGCTTACTGTTAGTCGGTTTGGAAGCCCTGTCTGTTGGTTATTTCTTTGTATATTCTCTGAAGCTGAGGATGCTGACTTTTCCCCTGAACTAAATGAATGATAGATATGCTTGATTAAAGTGATGGTTGACCCATCAAAAGTTGCTTTCCTTTTAGAAATACAGATCTAAGAACCTGTGATAGCAAGTCCTCCTGTATATGTCAGGGTCCTTACTGTTCCACTTACCCACTGTACTTCTTATGAACATTTGGGTAGAATTGTGGAGTATATTTTGAACAAAACCATGGAAAAAGAAAATGTTATTTGTAGCATCCTTTAGTCAAAAGGTGTCAAACACAACACTCCCTAGTGGGGCTAGAACCAGAATAAAATGTAATTGAGAAAGACTTAACAAAATTAATAAAAACACAATAAAATACAGATAATATTACATTTCAAAGCTAGGTCAATATATGACCCACAGGAATCCTTACGTATGGATAGTGGCCCATGAATTCTTTTTCCTTTAGGTGATGGGGTTAAGTAACTTGCCCAGGGTTGCACAGCTAGTAAATGTCCTAGGCTGGTTTTGAACTCAGGTCCTTTTGATTTCCAGGCTGATGCTCTATACTTTGTACCACCTAGCTGCCCCATGCCCTCCCCCCATTTGAATTTGATGTCACCATTGTAGCCTGTATGTCTCCATCTTTGGCAGCAAAATGATAGAGCAGATACAGTGTTGAGCCTGAAGTTAAGAAGACCTGATTTTAACTCTGGCCTAAGACACTTCCTATTTCTGTGACCCTGGACTAGTTATTTAAATTCTGCCTGCCTCAATTTCTTCAACTCTAAAATGGAGTTAAAAATAGTACTTTCCTGCCAGGGTTGTTGGGAGGATCAGATGTGAGTGATTAATAAATACCTGTTCTCTCCCCTTCCCCTTTTCCCCAAGAATAGTTTGAGCTACTTTATCAAATGCTTTGCTAAAATTTAAGTAAATGATATTGGTTGCATCCCTTTCATCTAAGATATAGCTCTGCTTTTACAAAAGTTATTCTAATGTCAAATGATGAAGTATTGCCTTTCTTCACAGATTCTAGCTAATTAATTATCTGAAGTAATTAATTTAGTCAACGACCTCTTGACTGAAGTTCAGGGTCACAGAGTTAAAAAAAAAAAAAAGAAAGGAAGCCTCTTAGTTTTGTTTGTGAGGGCCCCTTGGGGAGGACAGGTCTGGGAACTCATTTCTGTCATGCAACAGCCTCTCTCATTTAGCACAAATTAGATTCTCTCTCCTTAGGGGCAGTGGTGAGTCAGAAGAGGCCACCATTTTGCATTTATTTCAGGCTCTAGGAGAAGCAGGAAGTCAAATAAAATCACTTTTTTATGAAAATGAAGTGTTCTTAGCAAAGCTGTTCAATACAAGCTAGGAAAAGCCATCCATGCTTTAAAGCAATGAATGGGTAGTTGAACACTAGAACCCTGAACCTCATTCTCCTTACCTGTCAAATAAGGATAAATAATCCTCCTGGTTCTTATTTTATAGGGTTGTTCTATAGGGCAAAGGAGGCAATGCATGTAGTCTCTCAGTTAGTGATCCAACATTTCTTTCTTTCTTACTGTGTGCCATGCATCGCGCTCAGCACTCAGAGTTTGGAGAAAGGTACAGGTGGTTGTAGCCCTTATGGAGCTCACATTTAATAGTTTGGGGGAAGGGGAGGTGGGGACATAGCATATAATACATTCAAGAGTATTCCCAGAGGAGATGGAAGGCAATCTCAGAGAAGGCCCTCGGGGTCCAGGAAAGGACCTCTGAATCACTAAGGGGCATTTGGGCTGAGTTTTGAAAGATGCCAGGGTTACTAAGAGGCAGAGGTCAGTGAGTATGCAGAGCATTCCATGGATGGGGGCCCTACCAGTGCCAAGGCATGGTGATGGGAGAGGACATTCTCTGCAGGAATCAAAGTGAGTAGACCAACTTGGCTGTACCACTGAGTGCATTGTAGAGGGTAAAGTGTATAGGCACTGGGAAAGCAGGTTAGATGGGGAGATGGGAACATTTGATTGAGTCCTTCCAGAAAAGGAAAGAAAAAACATGCATTTGTTAAGTATCTACTTTGTGCTAAGCACTGTGTTAAAAATATTACTTTATGAGATACTCACCAAAACCCTGTGAGCAGGTGCCATTATGAACTCTATTTTATAGCTGAGAAAAACTGAGGCTGACAAAGTTTAAGTGATTTGTCCAGGGTCCCTCAAAAAGCTGAATTTGCATGTTGAATTTGAACTCAGGTCTTCCTGATTCCAAATCCAGGGTATCTGTGGACAACTGAGGGACCAGTTGATAGACTAACCATATGACTGTGACTTTGTCAACTTCAAATAGTGGAGAAATTTCCATAGTTGACCAGTCTATTCATGAACCAATACAGCTCTAGTGGACACTAGGTTCAGTAACTGGGGTTTCCAGAGTTGTAGACAGTCTCCTAAGAGGAAATCTCTTTCTGTCTCCCCTTCCCCACACCCACTGACCATATCATTGTAGAAACTCATCGAGTAGCATCCATTGCACCCTGCTGGGAGCACAGTGACACTGTTAGAACAACAAGATGTGGAAAGGCAATCACTCAAGAATCAATTCAAAGAATGCCAGATATGGACCCAAGAAATGACCTCCCGGCCACAAAGTACTGGGATTGCGAATTTCTTTTTACCCTCTTTATCAGACAATGCTTTTATATCCCTTCATGGCTTCCAGGGGTCCACTGAAGCCCTTTGGTCATCTGCCTTCTCACCACTGTATCCTCTTCTTCACCCTGGGTTCTATTTTTCATTAATGCATTTAATTTTAGTTAATTCATTTATTTTTCATTAATTCATTTGTGTGTTCTACAAGTGAGTTTCATTACCACTGTACTTAGAGTTGTGTTCACACTCTTCCCCAGACCTCTGTGTACTATGGGAGAGTATGCCTCAGGTTTTTGGGGAAGAATGTTTGCCATAACTCTTCTTACTATATCACCTTAGTAAATAATTTTGCCAAAAATCTAATTAAATCTAAAATGATTAACCATGAGTGGTAAGCATACCAACAAGGGCTTGTGAGTTAGATTACTAGAAACCCAGATTCTCAGGGTTGTTCCTTGAACTTGAAGACTAGGTATTCAAGGTATCTCTTGAGACTCTGATCTGAGAGTTTGGGGGCATGACTGTAAAAACAGTGCTGCGCTAGGGCTGGCCAAGTTGTGAAAGGATTTACATACTGAGGAAATGACTTTCTATTTGATTCTTGGTAGAGAATTTATTGAATCTAGGGGGATGTGACATCATCAGACCAATGATTTAGGCCAATGCCTTTTGCAGCTGAGTAGAGAATGATTTGGAATCAGGAAGAGATTTGAGGCAGTAATATTATTTAGAAGGATGTGAGAATAGTATAAAACAGAGGGGAGGAGGCCTGAACTGGGATGCTGCATGTGTGACCAGAAAAGAGGGGATATATTTCAGAGAGGTCATGATGGTAGAAATAACAAGACTTGACAGCTTATTGAATATTTGGAGTAAAAGTGAGGACGCAAGAATAATAACACTTCTAGGAAATTAAGTTACTGAGGAGAGAGGGGGGGCCCTTGATATTCATAAAGAAATTGAAAAGAGGGATCACAAAAGTGCTTTGGATTGCTATTATCAGTTTAAAACTAAATTTCATCTCCCTTCTTGCTGAGCCAAGAATCCTGTTTCTCACCAAGCTTCAATTGCACTTTCCTTTTGAAGGAGTTAAATGCTACCTTCTTAGAGATGGAGGAACTGTCCTGCTGGTAAAGCCTCTGGAGTTCTTGCTTTTCACTTAGCAGCTTCTGAATTTCCCCATTATTTTCATCAAATTAATTTTGATCTTTGGAAGTCTGCTGGCCAAGATGAGTAAATATAGTGCTGTATACTAAATCCCTGAAAGTTGCCCACTCTTTTTCTGCTCCATTGTTGGCAACCTGATGTTGGCTCAGCTATTTCTCCAAGTTAGAAATGAATCATTCAGGCTTGGAGAAGTGCTTTAATCTGTTGACAATAAGTCTTCCAGTAGTCACCTTGCCTTGAAACTATTATTGTTTTTAAATACAAATGTTTAGCTCAGAGAGGATAAGTGTATGATTGGTCCAACATTCTATGCTACATATGATTTTTGCCATTCTCATATCCTGTCTGAATCTTTTCCTTATAATGACATAATCTATAAATATCAATATGATGCAATGGGACATCCATGAAATTTTATTATATTCAGGTAAGTGAAAGGTGATGTTGGTGATGAGGTCATGAAGCACCCTAGTTGTAAGTAGTAAGTACTCATTGCCGTTGCTGTTTCAGATTCCATTTCTCTGAAGTGTTCCCTGCCATGTCTGATAGTCTCCACCTACTTTTGCATTAAAGTCATCCAGAATTATAAGCTTGTCTTCTTTCATCACATTGATGATGAGAGTTTCCAAGTCTTCATAAATATTCCCTTTGATATCATCAGGGTTCATCATGGTGGAAGCATATGCATTGATGATGGTAGTGTGGTGCTTTCCTTTAAGAAGCAATTGCATTGTCATGAGCCTGTCATTCACTCCTTTTGGGAGCCATAAAATCTTGGTGACTAGATTGTTTTTGATTGCAAAATCCATGCCAGCCACTATGTGGCCACTCCAGAAACATGCCTATCCAACTCCAACTTTGGTAAGTTGGCATTCATTTTGCCTGCCTTATTTCACTCAGGGCTGCTATTTGGATGTGATCCCTACTGAATTCTCTCCTAAGAGCTATCCTTCTTGCAGGTCTACTGGACTTTGTGTTGTCCAGAAGTGTGCACACTTTCCATGTACTGATGTTGAATGGAATTATCTTTGCAAAAGTTTTTGTACATTATTTTTAGTGTTTTGAACTCAGGCAAGGGGACTGTTTTTGTCTTCCTGTGTATCTGTAGGGCTTATCATAGAGACTGGCACAGAGTTAGTGCTTGTCAAATGTGTATCTATTGACTTAGTCACACTATATAAATATGTATCAATCAATCAATGAGCATCGTTGAGCACCTACCATGTACCAAGATGTATACAAAGTAGATCTTGGTGCTAAGTTCTGTGAAACAAATACAAAGCAAGAAATAATTTTTAGTCACAAATAACTTATTCATCATCCCCACATAGCCCACTGCTCTCTGCTCCCAATTCTGGAGTCTTTATTAGTCTGCATCTTCTAATTGAATCAATATATAATACAATGGTCAAAATATTGTGCTATTTTGTAACTGAGAAAAGATTAGCTAGTGTCCCAAGTTCTGTCTCGGGGATTTACAAATCTAATCCCCCTTCTATACAACATTCATTCGCAGACTTGAGGATGCCTAACCTTCCTCCTTTCTTGCCTAAATTCCTTTATTTCTTTGAAATGATTTCCATGTGACATGAACTCCAGGTTCATCACCCTGGATATTGCTTGGAGATGTTCTCCAGCTTATCAAATGTCCTTTAGAATATCATGCTCAGAACTGACCACCAGGCTTCATATGGGGTGAGTGAGGGCAGACTCTGGTGAACCAGGACATCCTTCCACTGAATAACATGCTTCTCAGCATGGAGCTTAGCACCGTGCCTGGTACACAGTAGGCTCTTAATAAATGCTTATTGATTGACTGATTAATCGCAGCCTGCAATCCCACTACCATTCTTGGCTAAATCCTCCTCATTTTACAGATGAGGAAACTGAGGACCAGAATAAGGCTGTGACTGTCCCAAGGTCAGAATGGGAGGAAGTAATGGTGCTGAGGCTTAAAACTAACTTCTGTGAGAAAATCCATCCTTTCCCCCCACTCTAAACCATTGCCTCTAATGGATATAAGCTAATGGGCACATAATGACTGTAAAGTGCTTTGCAACCACAAACTTCTATATAAAGGGACCTATTTTTATTATAGATGCGTAATGATTAGGGCATCGTTAAAGGGAACCCTTCCCATGTCTTTGACAGATTTATGGAGGTAGAAGCATCCTAATGAGCTCATCTCAAAAGTGCTCAGGGATGTCTACAAAAAGCTCTTCTTGAAACCCCAAGCCCCAGAAAATAAAATGCTTCCTAATTGGTCACAGACAGAAGAGGCCCTGGGTAAGAATGATTTTGTGAATGAATGAATGAAGGAATGAAGCTGAAGTATTATTTAAGTACTTAGTTATGAGCGGCAGTAGGTGGGGAAGATGGCAAAGTTCAGGAGACCTGAGAGTACTTTTGGATGTCAAGTCCTCAAGGGTTTATCAGCATCTACTTTAGTAAGGAAAGCTTTATCTGCTTTGCTGATTGGGGGGCTGGTCCACCATCAATGGGAAATGGGGAGCAGGTCAAAGAGTTGGAGGAGAACAAGGATTCTAAATTCTCTCTGGCAAAGGTTGGGATGGAGGTCAACATCAAGCCAGGTTGAGAAAAGAGAAAGGGGCGATTGGAAAGAAGGAAGAAAACAAGCATTTATTAAGCATAACGGTATGCTGGGCACTGTGCTAAGAACTTGGCATATGTTTGCTCATTTTTTTTCCTCAAAACAATCCTCACAACAATCCTTTACTAATAGAGGTAAACACTATTATCACCCTTATTTTACAGATGTAGAAACTGAGGCAGATAGAGGTTAAGTGACTTGCAGAGATTCACACTTAGATGCTGAATTTGAACTCAGGTTTTCTTGTCTGCAGGCCCTGTGTTCTATCCCCTGTGCCATGTAGATGTTAATTGGCATAAAGGTGAGGGCTGGGGTCTGGGTGCTGATACCTTCCTCTCTGAGATTACCCTCCATCCCTCTGTGTATATCGTGCATACATGAAGTTATTTATAATTTGTTTTCACCTGACTTTGTGTCCCCAGAGCTCAGTATAGTTCTAGGTTCATCATAAGCACTTAATAAATGTTTATTGACTCATGAACTTCATATCAGCTCGACATCCCAGTCCTTACCTCTGGGAGATATTAGGCAGCTCATTACTGGATAATTTCCTGCTAAAAACCTAGGGGTAATACTTTAGATGACTTAGCACCTCCCATCTTCCCAAATGGTATAGATACCCAATCCCCATATTTCAAAGTTACCAACAGAGTGGGAAGCTTGGGAAGGAGATCTGAGTGGGACGACAATCTTTTGGGGCCCAGGGATCATCCTTGGAGATCTTTGTTTCAACAGCTCCAAAGTTATTAAACTAGGGAGTGCAGAAGAGAGTTTGGGGCTGTTTCTAAACTGTATCAAGAAGGAAACAATTTCCAATTAGTCCCAAATTCTGTTTGCTCCACGAACAGCAGCCAAGTCACCCACACAAGCTAATGTGATCCATCAATCCAGAATTTTAATGAGGACAATGTAACAGAGACTGGAGAATGCAGTTGCTCTTAATGACAGTCCCCCTCTCATACCCACCCCTAAACAGCCCATCCCATCCCATCCTGAAGATTGATTAGAAAGACAAGGTTCAGGGAGAAAAATGAACCCAAAACTCAGCTAAAGACATCTGGTTCCCTTGAAGATGATAACTTAGCTATCAACACATTCAGATACTCAATGGATGCTTGATTTAGTACCTCAAGCAAGCGGCCATTCCCTGACTGCCAAGATTCATTCAGTTACAGATTTACAGAGCGCTGAAATCCTATTTTGGATGGAATGGGGCCCCTCCACAGAGTGCTGTGAGTCCTGCATCTTTACCAGTCCTAGTCTCCCAAACTGACACACAGCTTCTCCGGTCTTTGTCTCCAGGGCTGTTGCTAAAATTAAAAAAAAAAAAAAGATGAGTCATTTTAGTCACATAAGAGAAGAAAATGCCTGTGGATTTCCCAAGTCTCAGGGAGAGGTTGTGAGGGAGGCTTGGTATGGACTGGATACTTTGGAGGGGATTTTCTGCCATTTTAATTTCTGATAATTTGACATTATTGTCTCATCAGATGCAATGGAGTGAGAAAGGCTGGGTTTGCTTTAATACAGAAGGATGCTGGGTGATCTCTTGTGGATGCATTGTTTGACACTTTAAGATTTGTAGCAAAGATCTTTCCAATATATCTTTTCTGATGGGGTGGGTGTGGAAGTGACCAGTATTTGGCAGAGGGGGCTTACTTTACTTCCTCATCCCCAACATTAGCTTAGGTGTCTATTGTCCTCTGTACTGCACAAAGCACCCAACCAACTCCTAACAGCAACTTGTTGGGAAATTAAATTAGCAGGCATGGCTACCATGGATTGGTGTTTGGGTAAATGAGGCTCAGATGGAAAAGTGACATGTCATGTTTCCATCACTCAAGAGCCGCAGTGATGGCACAGCCATATCCATGAATTCTAGAACTGGGAGGAGGAAACTTAGAGATCAACCTTGACTGCTATCTCATCGTGTGAGAAGGAGTGAAGGCCCAGAGAGAAGTGAATGGCCCAAGGCCACACATCTAGGAAGCGTCAGAGTCAGCACTTGAATTCTGATCCTCCAACACCAGCTGCATCTTTACTGTTTCCCACGGGCCGGCTCTAACGGATCTCAGCAGTCAACAAAAGAGACACGTGGCTCTAACTTACCCGTTAAACCCAACATATTTCAAACAACCACATCAAAGACAAATGACTTGGATCTGTTTGTGGAATAAAAGACTTTGGTGGGCCTGCCAGCCTGTCCATCCTGTGCCAGAAATGATCCTCCACCATCTGGTTCAAACTTTCTTGGGAGAGCATCAGGGTGCTGGACTTCCACACTGACCACAGTCTCACAGGACACTGGTTACCCAGGAAGGGCAAAGCTCTGGAACTGATCTCTAAAGGTTAGGAGAGCAAATATAAGAAATTAAATAAAAAAGGGGAAAAGATATCACAGTGTTGTTGTCTGTAAAAGGAATCTAGAATGGTACACAAAGTAGCTAATGATAGAAAGTACTATCCAAATCTGAAAGCCCAGGAAGCCTGGGTTCAAATCCTGGCTTTACCACATCCTAACTGAGTGACAATGGGCAAGTCCCCTCCCTTCCTCTGCTTCCTCATTAGTAAAATGGCAGAGTTGGACAAGATGAAGTCCTAGGTCTTTCCTGGTTCCATCTAGCATTGACAGTCAATGCCACTACCTGTCCCTTCATCTGTCTGCTTCTATAGACAGGGTGATTTGTCCTCATTCTCCCTCAGGGCCACCACTTTTCTGTTAAAGGCGTCTCTTCTTCTGCCATGATATGGCGCCAGGTGGCTGGAAGGCCCCAGCCGGTGTCCTTACATAACAGGGCAAAGCTATAAAAATAGTTTCTGCCAATCCCTGTGACTTAGCAGACTTTCTCTATCTCTCCTCAAATCTCCAAGGGACCCGGCTGTTGCTGCAGAGTCAGGGATGTCCATGAACAAAAGAGGCATCGGCTTCCTCTTCCATCTGAGTAATATTTATGCTCACATGTAGGTCACAGGAAGCCACACAGATCTTGTTTCTGAAAGCCTATTTTAGCATCAGCTACCATGACAACCATGGGATTCTGCCCAGGTGTCTTCTCTCTCCTGACACACACTCAAGATGGCTTTGGAGACCCGGCTGCTGTTTCTGGGCTGAGATGCAGAGGAAACACCGCCAGTAAAGCATCCCATTTTGTCCTGGTGAAGGGGTGGGCTGGGAAGCGTGAGCTGGGATTCCCTTTTTCTCTGACTCTTTACTCCTCCATCTTGGCTGAGCTATCCACATATCTTCTTATACTGAATAGGAGCAGGCAAAGAACTCTGGATTTGTACTTAGGGGGCCTGGGTTCAGTCTTTTGCTCCCTTACTTGTAACTTTTGTGATGTTAAGCAAATACATTTCTAACACCTTCAGTTTTCTCATCTGTAAAATCAGATGGTTAGGTTAAATGATCTCTGATTATGGAGGGTCTTGAATGCCAAACAAAGAAATTTATATTTTATTCACTAGGTACTGAGGAGGCAGTGATGATTCTCAAATATGAATGTAGTATAATTATAGTGGTATTTTAGGATGACTTAATGGCAGCTGTATACAAGATTCACTGAGTGGAGAGACACTGCAATCAAGGGGTCCAGAGTCAGAGAGATCAATTTAAGAGCTACTACAATAGTTAATTAATCAAGAAGCATTTATTAACCACCTACTATGTATCAAGGGGAGCTAGGTGGTACAGCAGATAGAGCATCAGGCCAGGAATAGGGAAGACTTGAGTTCAAATCTGACCTTGCTGGGTGATCCTGGGCAAGACAGTTGCTTGCCTCAGTTTTGTTTTTTTTTTTTTATAAAATGAACTGGAGATGGAAATGGTAAGCCACTCTAGTATCTTTGCCAAGAAAACCCCAGATAGTGTCATGAAGAGTTGGACACAATTGAAACACCACCACAAGTTATTCTAGAGTGAACTACTTCAGTAGGTAGTGGGTTCCCTTCATTGGCGGTCTTCAAGGAAAGGCTGGATGATTATTTCATAGGGATATTATAAAGAGAATTGAGATATGGGCTGAATTAGGCCTTCCCAGAGATCCTTCACAACTAGAATATTTTGCAGTTCTGTGATTTTGAGAGCTTCATAAGGCTTTGTAGACTTGAGTCCTGGGAGAAACCAGCCAGTGCTTCCAAGGACTGTCCCTGTCCATGCCCATTATTCCTTATCTGTTTATGCCATACCCATTGGTTGTAACATGGTTCAGGTCCAAGTGAGGGGATTCTGATCCTTGGGCAGATAGAGGGAGAGAGGTTCATTCATATGATCTCAGAAATTCAGAGTTTGCCAAACTTTTAGAGGTAATTTTAGGACAGCCCACACCCCAAATGGAATTCTTGCCAAATATCATCTATGCACATTCACCTCAGCTCTCCATGGAGCCTTCCAAGAAAGGGGAGCCTACCCCCTGCCAAGGCAGGCATTTCAGCTTGGGATGACTCCCAAAGTCAGGACACGTTCCCTGATATCAAGTCTAACTTGGCTTCTTTATTCCTGCCCTGGGAACTGGTCACTTTCTGGTTTATTCTGTTCGACCAAGCAGGAAACACCTAATTCTTTCTCAGTGTGACAACCTTTTCAGTACTTTAGATCAGCTATTAACCTTCCCCTAACTCCTCTTTTCTCCAGGACAATAATCACCAGTTCCTCCTAGACTCAAGATCCTTCACCATCCCCAACCATTCCTCCAGACATTTCTCAGCTGATCAATGTCTTCTTTAAAATATGGCATCTATCTACAAGCACAAAAATCATGTCTACATAACATCTTAAAGTTTGAGAAATCCTTTACAAATATTACCTCATTTTATCCTCACACCAACCCTAGGAGGTAGGTGCTATTATTATCCTCATTCCACAGATGTGAAAACTGAGGCAAACAGAAATTAAAGAAACTCACCCAAGGTCACACAACTAGTGCCCAAAGCCAGATTTGAACTCACATCTTCCTGGCTTCAGGTCCAGATCTCTTTATCCTAGCTGCCACCTAGCTAGCTACCCATCTAACTGTCTCTTACCTCATTGATGTTCAAAGCATGGTAGGGGGGAAAGAGGGTAAGCTGTACAAGTATTGGGATTATTTTTCAATGAGGAATCTGAGATGCCAAGAGTTGAAATGATGTGGCCCATCATTAGCATGTAGCAGATGAGGTTATTATTATCCTCTTTTTGTGGCTCTGTGAAGGCTGGCCAAGGCCACCTAAGCAGTAGGCAGTCAAGGACAGGAGAATTCCAAGGTTCCTTATGCCATATTGTGGCTCATCTCCCACTTTTGTCAAATAAACAATCCCATGGCAGACCAATGGTAGAAGACACTCTTCATCAGCTTGAAGTAAAGGCTGCCATTCAGTTTTCTGATGACTTGCAACCAGCAATGGGAGCCAGAGATCCCTAGTTGTGAATAACATGATTCCCAATGGGAGACAGCACAGGGTATGGAGAGCGAGCTGGCCTCAGAGTCAAAGAGGCAAACATTCAGGATCTACCTTGTCCAGTATCTGGCCAAACCCTTTTCTGCCTTAAGGAACTCTCAGAGACTTGAAATTGTGGAGTAGTTAGTGGCCTACCTAGATAGATGGTGTTTCATATCTATCCATTCAATTAGAAGTCTTTAGCTCCTTCCCAACCTACAATGTGTCCAGACTATGGAAGCCATTGTCCTCTGTCCTAATCATACCTGGAAGATGGTGGTCTGATCTGGACTCACATCTTAGGAAACACATGAACAGAGTGAGGAGTGTCCACAGGAAGGTGGCTTTAAGATTGGTTGACGTGAAGACCAATTGAAGGAACTGTGGACGTTTAGCCTGAATAAGACTTGAGTGGACAAGATTTCTGATTGCAAGGATCAGAAAGTCTGTCATACAGGGAAAGGGATGGATTTGTTCTGCTGGGTCCCAGAGCCCAGGACAAACATCAACAAAGGCAAACTGAGATTCTAGTATCATGTTCACCGGCCCATCCTCCATATTGATGCTCCTAAAATACAAGTCTGATCATGTCACTTACACCCTCAAGAACCTTCAGTAATTGCCTATGGCCTCTAGGAGAAAACCCCCAATCCTCTGTTTGACATCCCAAGTCCTTCCCAGGTGGACTCTAGTCTGTCTTTCTGGGCTAATCGTCCATTCTCACCTGCTCTCCCATGCAATCTAGATTCAAGACTTTTTATGTGATGGACTCATTTGAAGTCAGGTGAAGCCTCTGCATCCCATCTCAAAGTAATGGCCTTAAATACATCAAATATAACACACATGGTTTCAAAGGAAACTGATTATACTAAAACTAAGATGTAACTTTTTTCCCATTCATGTTCATGGACTCCCTAAAATCTAGCCCTGGGTCACTTAGGGGATCTGTGGATTCCAAGTTTCCTGGACAAAATGGCTCCCTTGGTGCATTCTTGCATATC
Source organism: Notamacropus eugenii (assembly GCF_028372415.1). Lineage (NCBI taxonomy): Eukaryota > Metazoa > Chordata > Mammalia > Diprotodontia > Macropodidae > Notamacropus > Notamacropus eugenii. Next base: position 751,449,336 of record NC_092872.1, read on the forward strand.
ATCCCATCTCTCATTCCTGTGTGTGGGCTTTGTGCACACTTACAGTACCTCCCCCCTGCCATTGTCTCCTTCAAAGTCTTGTATGTTATCCTATGATAGGTCCTTTCTGACACTTCCACTTCATTGGGTTCTTTCTGAATGAATGAAGAATCCATTTAAACACTTATTATTTATACCACTAGGTTTGACACAACCCATTCCCTCCAATTATTTTATATTTTCTCTTTCATATCTATGTCTCCATGTACAGTAGGAGCACAAAGCTGGGCACATAGTAAGTGTTTGCTAAGCATTTATTGGTTCATTGATTGATTAAATGAATGAATATTGGAGCCAAACTGGGAAAGACCATGTATGCCAACCTAAGGAATTTAGAATTCGTAGGAGTCATCAGAAAATCATGGAAGTCCTTCCCTAATACTTTGTTTCATCATCTCCTCAGGTCATGGACGTGACCTTGGCATGCAGGAGAGCATGGCAGTGCATCATAGGCTCTGGTCATTATCCCAGTGGATGACTGAGAGTCAGTTGATGTCAGCCAAGAGAGGCTCACCACCAGGCCACCTGTGTGTGGGGGAGCTTTTCAGCCACAACAACTCAGGAAGACCCTCTACTTAGTCACAAAGAGTTTCAATCTCTGTCAGAGGAGGAAGTACTACGCTGAAGAAATTAAACATGATGGATGGAACCAATCCAACATCACTTTATCTAGTCCCTGTGTCAGACATAATGTGTGCTGGGCGCTGGGGATAGAGAGACCAAAAAGAAAGAGTCCCTGTCCTCAAGGAGATCACATTCTATTGGAGCACAGATTTGAGGCCAAGAATCAACAATGTGCATGCAAATGGAAACTAAAGTATAAATACAATAACCCTGGGGAGGAGTATGCTAGCACTAGAGGAAGATGAGGACAGCCTCCCTGTAGGAGGTGGCTGGATGAGCTTCAAAGGAAGCTGAGGATTCTAGGAGGCAAAGATAAAGAGGGAGAGCATTCAGGTTGCAGCCTGTGCAGAAGCATGCTGGCCAGGGCAAGCTTGGTTATGGGCTAAATGGAAGTCCCCTAAAGCAGGGATTCTTTAACTCTTTTGTGTTAGGGACCCCTCTGCAAGTCAGTTTGGCAAAGCCTATGAATTTCTTCTTAGAAGAATGTTTTTAAAAGTATAAAATAAAATATATAATATAAAAAGGAAACTGATGACTTTGACATAATTATCAAAACATATTCTATATTTCTACATGTATTATACACATAAATGTTTATAATTTAACATATATTTAGGTAATATATGTTAATATATTATAGATTATATAAAATATATATTTAGAGAGACTTTATACACATATCGATACAAATACATGTTATATACAAATAACATACATATGGATACAAACATACTTGTACTCAATACAGCTATACATGCATATATCATACACATGCATGTATAAATGTATAGAATATATTTGTGTACTAGAAAGAACATATATACAATATAAAGATGACCAGAGAAGTAGAATATACATATGTATATTTCGGTAACTTTTAAAATATATCTGGTTTCCTTTTTTAAACTTCCTGCCCTAAATGAAGGGGATAGAAAGGGTAGGCTTAAACATCTTCCATACTCCATCATAGTTTCTCTGTCCCATATGTTGGATTCCAGTTCTTCGAGGATGTTGACCTCATTTTCTGAAGGGAGGCCATGCTGGCTCATGAGACATCCAAGGACAGGAAAGAGCAGGTCTATGTCTCTGTGGGAGAATGGGGCAAGAAGTCAAGTTAGGCTATCTAAAGATATACAAGTAAAAAGACAGATAGTCCTTGACCTCATAAAACATGTTCTAATGGGGGATAATACATAAAAAGTAACCAAAAAGCCAGGGCAGGAATGTAAATGATGCTCACAGGTGAGAGGGGAATTAGAGAGAGAAAGATGACTGATTTGCGCACTTCCTCAAAATGGAGGATCCAGGAGAAGGAGGATGATGGCAGTTGACAACTGGAGGCAAAGCACAGAGAAAGAATCCACATGTTGCAACTGACCCAACTCAGAAAGTTCTAACATACTTCAGTAGAGTTAGAACAGCAGAAACAAGACACGATTTGGAGTCAGAAGAACTGGATTCAAATCCTTGTTTTGCAACTTACTGCCTGTGGGCTCAGGTTTAGCTAGGTAACTCATCTCCTCCTCTCCTGTCTGTCTCCCCTTCCAATTCTTCTCCTATCCAAAGGAAAGTAAATTTGGATGGTCAGAGGATGCTCAGTTAACTTGGAGTTTACTGACTAGATCCTTTTCTTTCCTCCCCTCTCCTCCTCTCCCTTTCCCTTCCTCTTCCCTCTCCTTCCCCTCCCCTGCTCTCCTCTCCTCTCCCTTTCCCTTAGAACTACTACACTCTGAAGCCCATAGATTGTATCACACTAGACCCCTGCCCAAGCTCCACTTAAGGGCTGTTTTCTGGACCCTCCTGGCTTAAGAGTGATTATCAGTAGTAACTGTTGCTGTTTCCCTCCCAGACTTATTTACCTATTTATTTTTGTCTCATTAAAAGGGACATCCCCTGAGTACTTCTTAAACAGGCCTGTTCACTGAATGAGCATAACCTCACCTTAAGTGAGTATGAATAGGCTTTGGCTTAAAGCGGCCAAGGTCTCCTATTGCATCCTGGGCCATCTCCAGTCAACCTGATGAATGGACCCAGATGGCTCAGGAGGAGAAATGAGGCTGGTGACCTGTACAACCCTCCCTCACTCAAAACAAAGTCAAATGCATGTCATGTCATCATTTCTCTGATGGCATGGTCTTCTTCAGCAACAAATAAACACAACTGTTTGTGGGACTGTAGGTAAGATGTGTGATTTCTCTGGCTTTAATTTCCTTCTCTATGTATGCTGTGTGCCTGGCCCACCTAGAGGACCCTTGTGGACTCACTGACTAATCTGTAAATGAAGATTTGGACTAGATCCCTCCAAGGTCCTTTCCAGCTCTGCCTCTGTGCTTCTCCTCCTTGGGTGGCTTTGGGTCAGTCACAACCTCCCTGGGCTTCTATATTTTCATTAGTAAAATGAGAGGGGTTAGTTCTGTGATACCCAAGGGTCTTTCAGTTCTTCATATCTGCTCTCATAGAATATAAGTGGGTTTGTTTTCCATTCTTTATCCCCAGAACCTGGTCCAGTATCACGATGTGGCAGAAATGCTTGTTGAACTGAATCAGATTGACTCCTAATACAGGCTTGCCTTCCTTATGAGCAGTTTAGGTTATGTCAAATGACCCTCCAGGGCTTCCCTACTACCTACTGAGTAAAATGCATTTTGTTGGCCTTCAATGCCCTTTAAAATCTACTATCTTTCTCTCACAATATTCCCCACTTGTACTTAATGCTCCAACCAGTCTAGACTCCTATTGACCACCAATGTCCGTCCTCCATACTTATTCCTGGAATGTCTCCCCTCCCCCTTCCCCCTTTGCCCCTTGAATTCCTATTCATCCTTGAAAGCCCCGTATGAATGCCCCCTCCTTCAGCGTCCTCCTTGCTGGGTGTGTCCATTTCCTAATATAACTTAGCACAGGATGGAACACGTATGTGTCAGAATCTTCTGGCCTCGTGCCTCGTGCCAGTAGAGAGCTGTGTGGGGGCATGGCAAATGTGTTATCTCCATGGCTCCTCTTGTCCCTAGCATGCTGCTCTGTATACAGCAGGGGATTATTAAATGCTGCTTAGATTGAGTCCATGGGGAAAGGTACAGCACTGTAGAAGTGAAACAAGGTCACTGCTTCTCCATTGACCAAGCTCCTCCGTCAAACTCCCATTCCAGCCCAGAGGCTTTTTTTCCAGGTCAGCAGGAACGAAAACCAATTAGACAATTTAATGCATGAACAAAAAACAAGAGAAAACACTGAAGCCATTTGTAGTTGAATTTAATTCTATAGAAGCCAAGGCCCCGGTGTTTTGCTCTGACCACAGAGGATATTACTCATCTGAAGAGTTCATTTTTCCCCTAACTTTAGGGAGTGGCTGCATAAGCCAGACTCAGATGGGCAAGAAAAAATGGAGAAGATATTTCCTGAAATTCTCCATTCTGTTCAATGCCAGAAGCCTTGGTTAAGTTTCTATTATGGGCAAAGTGTTGGGTTAGGGGTCAAGGGGTCAGAAAGTCAAAATGAAAACCAGGTCCTACCTTCAAGGAGTCTGTGTTTTCTGTGGGAGATGCCATGTGTAAACAGATGAGTAAAGAAAAGACAAATTGTGGAATGGTTGCCTAATAACTCAGGGGATCAGAAACAGCATCCAGAGCGCGTGGTGCCTGGGCTGAAAGGGATGAAGGAGCCGACCCAGGAATGGAAGTCAAGCGATGTAAAAGCCAAGCAATGGGAAATGAGAAATGTCAGTAGCCCAGCTTGGTCATAGTGTAGGATTCGTTCAAGACAGCATGACAAGATGAGGCTGGAAGGAGAAGCTGGTGACTGACTAGGAATACATTCAAATTCAAATTGAGGACATTTTATTCTAGGAACAATAAGGAATCATCCAATCTTCTTGAACAGAGGAGTGACAAGGTTAGACCTGTGCTTAAATGGACTTTTTGGTGGTTCACCATATTCTGAAAAAGGAACCGTGACTTTAGCTGGGGTTTAAAGGTGTAGGAATGACAGTCACACAGGTAGAAAGGAGCGCAGCTGTGATTCCAACCCAGGATCCAGACTTTCCACTGTCACTAAGTCTTCAGGGACCACAATGACAATGAAGATAGCAACATTCGCTTCCATTATATTGCTGATAAAGATAAAAAATCTGTAACACCTGGTCTAACTTACCCACCCAGCTCTGAGAGTTAGAATGGGCATGTGTCATTAACCCATTTCACAGAGGATGAAATGAAGGCTTAACTTCCTTACCCAAGTGACAACTAGGCTAGAGAATGAGAAAGCAGCTGGACTAGACTCCCAGCTCAAGTCTTTTGCCCCTAATTCCAGGGCTCTTTCTGTGACTTGGATTTACAGTCAGAAGGGATCTTTGGGATCATCTACCCCATGGACGTTTTTTTCCAAAGAGTGAACAGCCCCTGAAAGGAAAAGCCACCCATTAGAAGGTGAGTTCCTTGAGGGCAGGGATCTGCTTTTGACTCTCTATCCCCAGGTCAAGGTCACGGAGATTGTTGATAGTAAAGTTGCTGCCTTTAAATTCTCTATGGTTTCTGGAAATACTCCCCCACCCCTAATATATTTAACTTGAATTTTCCCTTGTAAAAAAAAAAAACTCTCAGAAGATGAAAAATATTTCTGCTAGTTAAATAAAATAAATTTAAATAAAAACTAGTCCTGCTACTTCCCTGACTTCCGTATTGAGGGAAGGGAGGGAGGAAAGCAGCTTTTGTCGTGTGGTCCCCACCCCAGTTTCTTAGCAATATTAGTCAATAAACATTTGTTTTGCAACCACTCAGTGCCAGACACTTTGTGAAGTGTGGGGGACACAAACAGGAAAAAGAACAGCTCTTGCCCTCAATGAGTTCACCATCTAATGAAGGAAACCAAAACAGAAAAGGAAGCTGGAGGGGGAGGAGAAGGACACCAGGGCTTGGGAGGGGATGGAATCCTGTTTGTAGGGAGCTCAGAACTGGGTAAATAGGTTTGAGAATCATCAGCATGAAGTTGCCAATTTAATCTGTGGGAGCTAACGATCTCACCAAGATGAACGGCATAAAAGGAGAAAAGGGTCCAGGACAGAACTGGGTTGGCAGTCATGGCTGACCTGGATGAAAATCCAGCAAAGGAGAGTGAGGAGAACAACTTCCATATTGTTAAATTTTAAATTTGTTTTGTTATAGTCACTGTGTATTTTGGTCTCTTGATTCTGCTTATCCTGCTTTGCATCATCAATTCAGAGGAATCTTCTGATATTTCTCTGAGTTCCCCATGGACGCCATTTATTACACCCTGATATTCCTTTAACCTAACACAGTTTACTTGACCTTTCCTCACTCTCTGGGCACTCATTGTTTCCAGTTCTTAGCTACTAAAGAAAGCACTACTCTGAATATTTTGATATATATTGGATCATTTGCTTCTGTTTTGGATCTCCTTGGCGTATACAGCACGGAGTGACATGTATTCTTTCATTCACCCCAGACTTGTTGATGGACCTCACTCTGAAGTCATTCTTCCAGAGAAAAGCTGGCTCCATCATCTCCTCATAGTTCTAGGGATATTCCCCAAAGTTTGAGGCAACTTTTTCTAATACGTTCAGCTCAAACCGCCATTTTGGTGAGCTACCCCATTGTCAGCACACAGTAGTTAGAACTCTAGTTGCACTTATCCAAGTAACATCAATTATCTTATAAAAAGTGATATTTACTGCAAAGACACATATGCATAAAACTCACATATATATGAAGATACATGTATATACAAATACATGCATACATACATATGCGTATATGTCTATATTTCAGAAATTACCAATACTTGATCTATTTTGATCTTTTGGGTAGGAGAGGGATCAAGCTTAAAGCAGTTTCTATATGTCAATTACTCCACCAAGTTCAATTCAATATGTGGACTGGCTGTCAATGGATGAATCTGCACTCAGGTACGGCTTCCTTAGACCAAGCAGGTTGTTGGTGTTCATTGTACAGCATGTGGCTACTCTAGACATGGACTTCAGCTCCCAAACCTCTTATGATTTGCCGCTCTGACATTTCACATCTCATAAGTTTAAGGCCATATCTACTCCTTTACTTGAAAGCACAAATAGTAGACATATTATCATCTTTATGTTGTTTCTGGGTAAGAGGGGATCCAAGGTCCCTTGCTCCCTGACCTCAGGCTCTCAGTGCTTTGTCCTCTTTCTCCAATGCCAGCCAGATGAGAAAAGAGCAAAGATGTGTTTGACCTTCTGAAAGCTCCACCTTTTTGGCTTATCAGCGAATCAAAATGGCTCCTCTTCTTCATGTGGTGAGCAGGCCAGAGACCATACCTGGCATACTTCCATCCATGGTGGGAGGTTACATTGGCAGAGGGTTGTGCACATACTCCTAAGGACTGGGCTCATTGGCCAGTCTCCCCCATCACACAAATACAGTCCCAGGACACAATATGATTGATACAGGACAATGACAATAGGATGGCATTTGAACCAGCTGACAAAAGTGAATCATCTACATTGAGAGTCACTGGTCTATGAATGCTAGGTCTATCCATCTTGCCTAGGACTACCAATGGCATTTCTGTCCCTGTAAGGGAGGATAGATGTTATTTCTTTTAAAGCCTAATTCTGCTTTGCCTCATAATGTGCTAATATATAAGATCAGACTTGGATGGTCTGAAATCCTCAATTTTTCAGGTGAGGGACCAAAATTCTGGTCTGGGATATGTGGTTGTAAATTCAGCACCTCCTTGACCAACTGTTCTGCTTCCAGTCTAGCCCTCACAGGTATCATCTAGGGAAGCAGTTCCTTTGGGAAAGGGGCCAGCGATCCCCACCACTGCTAACCACCTGCCACCACAGGGCAGGTGAGTCAGCCTAGCTGAAAAAGCAGGGTGTTCTGAGGGAGAGACAAGAGGCAAAATGTACCAGCCCAGTGCAACTTCCAGCACTGCCATGGCCACCATTTCCTAATAGTTCCCATGGGACTGCCCAAGACCCTGACCTTAACTGCCTTAGGAACAACAATCTTCTCATTCCAGTATTCTCAGACCATTCTAAGAAGTAGCCCCTGTGGACACACAGCCTGAGGATGCACAGCTTGCGATTGCTCTTCCAGGGGCTACAGCCACAGGAACTGAAGATCCAGAAAAGCCCCCATCATCAAAGTCCTTGGCCTGTCGAGTGGTTCGACATCAGAAACAGATAGAATTTTATTGATGGAAACTGCATTAAAGAAGGAGCCTGACCATCTGCTTTGCTGCTGCCCCTGAAGACTGTGGGACCTTCCCTGCCTGGTCCCTGGAACCTTCCCTAGAATGGTCTCTCCCATTAAAAGGGGAACTCGGTGAGGGCAATTATTGTCTGACTCTTCTGCTTGTATCTGCACTGCATTGCGTACAGTAAGCCCTTAATAAATGCTTTATTCATTCAACTCAGTGAACATTTATTAAGGACCTGCTGTATGGAACTGATGAACTCTGAATGTAAATCGAAGCGTATTTTTTTTCATTGTCCTTATTTTCTTCCCCTTCACCCTTTTATTTCAATATGGCTAATATGGAAATATGTTTTGCATGACTTCATATGCATAATGAGGTTCCTAATGCTCCCCTTCTCAAGGAGTGGGGAAGGGACTGGAGGGAGAGGATCTAGAACTCAAAAGAAAGAAAGAATGTACAGTATTACAAGCATTGTACCAGATAGTGGTGGTAGGAGGACAAGAATTAGATAGCCCCTCCCCCCCATCTCACACTGTATTAGGGGAGATGTCATTGACACAGAGAAGCCACATGCTTACATCGTCTGGGACTCAGTTCCCTGGACTGTAAAATGAGGGAATTGGACTAGATGGCTGTGAGAGTCACTTCCAGCTCTGAATCCATGATCTTGTATGTCTGCACACACCCCAGTGTATGTCTATGTATATGTATGTATAGTGTGTATGTATATAAGCACATGCATATGAATACATGTAAGTATATACACACATGCATATAAACATACACCTATATACATACATGCACACACAATTCTAGGTCTGCAGGATTTTTCTTAACATGAAAAGAATATTGCTTATGAACCATTATGAGTCTCTACATTCAATGAGCAGGCAGTTTAATCTCTTGCAGCAAAGCAAAAACTAGTCACCACATGAAACACGAATTCTCCAAAGGAGAAATATGGAAGGATATCTTGGAAGAGGGTGTGGGGGGCAGGGGTAGCTGAGAGACCTGGGGGTGGGGATGTCGGGGAGAATGTGAAAGAAGGGGAGAGCCATGTGTCCACTCCAATGTCTTCCTGGCTTTTCCTCCTTGAAAAGGTCCCATGTCTGACCTTACTGTAATTGCTGTGCTTGGGGGAAGGGGACATCAGGGTGTCTCCAGTTACCTCCTCTCTTGGATGTGCAAGTGAGCAAGGAAGGAGAGAGGGAAGGGGCAAGGGGCAGACTCCGCTCCTGCCTAGCTTGCTGGATTTCTGGAGCCTCAGCTGGCTCTCGAGGTGTGGTTATCATTACGAATCATTGGTCTCCCATAGGAGGCCTAGCTCTCAGGATTCTTGGGGCAAAGCAGAGAAAGGAAGAAAGTCAACTTTGTTCAGAACCTGAATTTCTGATTTAACCCTTAACTGTCCTGAGCAAATCTCCAGGCTCTACAACATATGAGGAGAGGAAGAAATGGGGCTTTTGGTTCAGTTTCTTATATACTGAAGCAACCTGAGGGCCATCCAGGTTCCACCACCCTTATCCTACAGATGAGGCAACTGAGACAAAGGCAGGTCAAGTTACTTACCTAGGTCATCCTGAAGTGGGCATCCAGGTAATTCCTGAGAGCTAGAATAATCCCTAACCCTAGGGAAGAGGGCATTGACAATTGGGAGGTCCTGAGGGATCTCCTGTGGGATATGGTGCTTAAGCCAGGTCCTGAAGGGGTCACAAGAGAAGCAGGTCAAAACAGAGGGATTCCAGGCCAAGAAAGTAGTCTATGTAAAGGTGCCCAGAGGTGACTTCCAAGTTAGAAATCAGGGGGATGAAAAGATGAGGGGGTCCTTGACAAAAATAGGGAAATGAATGAGTTCTGTTTTGGACAGCTCATCCTTGGCCAACTGACCCTGCAGAAAACTCCCCTAAGGCTGCTCAGACTTCAGGTTGGTGACTGCTTCCTGCAATGCTCAGCCATCCTGAATGGACCCACTATGTGTCACACTGTTTGCATCTCGTTTGCACTCCCTGCTGTTCACTCCCCCATATTTCCAGAAAGCCTGCCAAAAGCCCAAAGACTTCTTAGAAATTGTCACCATAAAAGCAGCCAGGGTCTTCCTCAGGAATGTATGGACATAGAGGCTGATTGGGATCCTCAGGATCCCTATTGTAACTATAAATTATAATAAAATTCATGATAGATTTGATAATGAGTTCCCTTTTAGATCTGACAGTGAACACTGCATCCCAAGCTGTCTGTCCCACCCCTGACACTCTCTTTTCTACAGAGCAGGGCTTTCTTTGTAGCTTTGACAATGTATGTTCCAGAAGCTTTCCCAGCTCTGACCTTCCTGAACCTTATACATGTTTCTCTCTAGTCTGGAAATTCTATGTTCTCAGGTCTCTTCTAGTTCTGCCATTCCCAGCTCCCATACTCTAAGCTCTGATGTTTTATGTAAATGCCTTCCTGATGGAACCTCCATTCTGTATTGGTTTTAGTGGGAGATGACAGACACACACACAGATGTGGAGCCAGCCCTCCTTTGTATCAGAGTCACCCTTCTCTGCTACAGTGTTTGGTTCACAAGCTGGTTTTGCTTTAAGGCTCAGGGCTTGTGGATAAACCTCATTAAGTATCAACTCTACCCCTTTTTCTCTTTGAAATGTTAAAAAAAAATCACTGTGACAGGGGCCACCCCCTCCCCCTATCAAAAATAGCCACCTGCCATTTCTCTGCAAGATTTCTGGAGACAATTAAGCAAACATCCACCCTGTTCCCCACAATTGGTAATGAATGACCTGCTTCTCCATCACCTGCCAGCATCCCAAGGCCTGCAGAAGGGCGGGAGGCTGGTTTCCAGAAATCCCAGGTGTGCGCTGCGCTCGGTGAGATGGAGAGCCTTAAGAATCAGAGAGGAACGACATTTTCAAAGAGTTGGAAAGAGATCCTCCTGCCAAAAAGGAAACCTTTTGGGATGGAGGAAACAGGAACTGCCAATTGAAGGCAAACTACCTTCGGCAAGATTTTCTTGTTGTTGAAATGATGGTGACCTTTCTGGTTAGTGAGCCTCATAACGTCATCTCCGCCATGGTGGAAACTTTTTTGTAGAAAATTGCTAATGTTTCTCAGGCCAGCTGAAAAACCCATCCACGCAACACTCAAATATGCTTTATCCCACCTGCTTCTACTGTGTTTCTGCCCTCCCCCCAGAGTTCCCCCTCCCCCGGTACACTTTTAAAGTCTCAAGCATTTAATATTTTCTAAATTTGAATCATTTCTTGGTTCTTGGTTGAGGAATGCTAAAGGGTGGGGGTGGAATATACATATTAAGTGGTTTCCTCTAGCAGGTGTGTTCTTCAGGAATAAGGAAGAGGTTGGCAGAAGGATTGGAGAAAATTGTCTGCTCCAGAAGGCTCTGGGAAATGTTTTCACTAAGTTTAACTTTGTACCCCATGCATTGTCTTGTTGTCAAAGCATTGTGGTCCCTAGAGGAGATGACATGGTTTGAGTGTCCCTCTCTCAGAGGCATCTGGAGGGGATTTTGATTGAAAATAGATGAGACAGAGAGATGGGACCATAGCTATTCACTGGGGGTTGCTGAGTGGCCTTTGAGACAATTCAGAGGGACCAAGAAAAAGCAAGATTGTTTTGGAAAGGGACCCTACTAAGAAAAGAAAAATGGGATCTTTTGGGGACAAGGAATCAGACCAAGGGAATTCAAGTGCTTGTTCAATTATTGAGAGACAAACAAATGGCAATTCAATGGAAAAAGTAGTGACTGTTAATATAACACCTGAGGAGGACAGAGGAAGCTCAAAGTTGTTAGCTTCTGTCAAGACGATAGCATCCTGTTTGTATGGGTCTGCTTTGGATTGGGTTTTCATCCTTTCATTTTAGTAGAGGCATTGTATGTTTATGTAATAGGGAGCTAATGACTTGGTTTTTTACTCTGTATATTTTACTCATCTTGAGTGAAGCCTGCTCCCTGGGGTCTGAGGGCTGGTCTGTCCTTGGAGTGCCCACTTGTCTGTGTAACTGTGATGGTTGGTTCCTTGTATTAACCCAAGCAAAGCAATTTCCCAGCATAGCAGGGGAAAGGGAAAGGCCACCCTCCTGAAAGACCAAGGGAGAGCTTTTTTGACTTAAATGATGTTCAGTCATGTTGGGCTGGCCTCTGGTGTGTGAACCTGGTCTAGTCCAGCATTTCTCAGACCAATTTGTAGTGCAATAAAGTAGATTAACTTTGTTGAATAAAATTCTTTCTGCTTTAACCTCAGATCTATGGAGCAGGGAGAAGATGTGTTCATGGATAGGTGGAATAGGGCATTAAATTTGATTTAGTTATATAGCTCCCCCCACACTGAGATAAAATGACCACAGACAGCTGGCCATTCCCAGTCCTCATCTGTACCTCATTAAAATCCTTGTTCCTCCTCCCCCAAGACTTAGTTCAGGTACCACTTTGGCTTCCTGATTCCCTCAAATGTCCCAAGATCTCTTTCTCTATATGTCTCTTTAACACCTCCTACCTAGAACTGTACTTGTCTGCGCAGTGTTGTATCTTCCCTGACCCCTACAGATAGAAAAGTTGAGAGCAGGACTTGTTTTTTCTTTTGCCTCTGTATCCCTGCACTTCATGTGGGGCCTCACACAGAGTAATGACAGCTCTGTCAATGTATGTTGAATGAAAGCCCTTTTCTCAGGGAATATGGCTAGAGATCACATCTTGCTGACCGAGGCCCTGAAGCGTCGTAAGAGCCAGAACACAAAACGAGGGATTTTCTGGCAGATTCTGTTTGGCTGAATCATCCCCATAAATGAAATGAAAAAGCCAGAATCCCTGGGGAAGAGGCCTCCACCCTTGAGGCTGCACCGCGTGACGACTCCAGCCAGCCTTTCAGACATTCCACATCACTGCCTTCCAGATGCTCTCTGTTCATCAACAGCTGCCTTTTGGCATCACAAGTGGATGTCCAGTAGACACCTTAAATGAAACATGTCCAAAACAGAGCTCATTATCTTCTCCCCTCAATCTTCCTCTCTTTTTAACTCCTCTATTACTGGGGAAGGCATCACTGTCTTCCTGGCCCTTAACATTTTCAACCTAGGGGGTCATTCTTGTTTCCAGTTACTCCTCACTGCGCCCCCCCATCCAACCTGTGGCCAAGGCCTGTTGACTCAGTTTGCAACATCTCTTGAATATGCCCCTTTCTCTCCTCTGACCCTGCACTCACCCTGGTGCAGACCCTCATCACCTCCCATCCGAACTATTTATTAGCTGCTGAGGTGGGGATCTGCCTGCTTCCACTACCTCCCCATTCCTCTCCACCCTCTATTCAACCACCAAAGTGATTTCCCTAGAGTATAGGGCCAATCTTATCATCACTTGATAAACTCCAGTGGTTTCCTATCACCTCAAGAATCAAATGCCAAATCCTCTGTTTGGTATTAAAAAAACCTTCATAATCTAGCCCTTGCACACCTTTCCAGTCTTCTTTTACAGCACTTCCTTCTATGTCTCCTCTGCTCGAATAGCCCTGGCTTCTTTTCCTCCTATGTACATAACATCCCATCTCTGGGATCCTGTTTTTTTCAGGGGGAGGGAGGAAGTCTGTCCCTTATATCCAGAATGCTCTTTCTCCTCATCTCAGCCTACTGATGTCTTCACCTTCTGTAGGAAGTTTTCCCAGCCCCTCTTAAATCTGGTGTTTTCTCTCCTGCTTATTTCATATTTATCCTGTGTGTTGCTTATCTGTACTTTTTTTTGCTTGCTTTCTTCTCTCTTAGACTGTGATCTCCTTGAGGTCAGGGACTGTCTTTTGTCTCTCTTTGTATCCCTTCTGCCTGGCACATAGCAGACACAGTGTTGGTTGACTTGCCATGCAAGCTGGGGCAGTGGCTCTTCCTAGTCTGGGACATTCCATCTGCATAGAAGAGTCAGTAACATGAATATTGGCTTAGGAGACAGAAGGTGAGTTTAAATTTCGATTCTGATGGTGTCTGTGTAGTATTGGGCAGTTTCTAACTCTAGGTTTCCTTATTACACAATTAGTAAATTCACTAAATGATCTCAAAGGTCCTTTCCAGTTCTGAGCTCTTTATAATCTCTGAGTCAGAAGGAATTATGCCTGTTCTGACCCGCCCCCCCTACTTCAGTCACTTGGACTTTCTGCCTCCAAAAATCACAGTGTTTTATTCTCTGTGTTTATGTTATGCATTCTGCCCCCCCCCCACAATGCTGCATTCCCTAACTCCTACCCGAATCATGGAATATACTGTACGATTCTTGTTTCATCTATCATCTGTGCTACTTGACCAGTATGCTCAGATACCTACTGATAGGTCTGGAAGGTCAGTACTAGAATGTCACAGGTTCATTGGATTCTATCTTTGCCCATCAGCATGTAAACTGAGAAGGAGTTCAAGGATCTTTCACAACCCAGCTTTTATAAAAACACCAATGCTTGGACTTATCCTGGGCCCTGAACTCGGGAGCCTGAGACTGATGCCTGATACCTCTCACTGCACATCACTTCATCAGAGGCACCTACACATCCCTATGGTGCATTTGAATTGTTTCCGAATATTTATTGAATATAGACTTGCACTCCATTAGGCAGTTTGTTGTAAGAAATGCCAATATTGTCATCTGTGCTTGCTAAGTGGTCAATTAAGCATCTTGCTCGATCACTTAAAAAATATAGCCTTAGACTGTGATTCAGCCAGCAGGCTTACTTCCTGGACTGTCTCACAAAGGCTTTGGCCGCCAGTGTTCTCAGGCACCTTCTCTTTCTGGAAGGCAGTTGTCTTGTCAACATCATTATTGATCCTAAATTTACGAAGTCACCTTCTTGGGCTCTTAGGAGGGGCCGTTCATCAATGGAAATTCTGGCAGTAGGCTTATCTGGAGGGAGGGGGACGTAGGACATTTTGGAAAAATGCCCCAGCCCTGGGCCAAGAATATAGGAGGGAGCATCCTGGGGAGAGGGGAGAGAGCAAGCTTTTATTCAGGGCCTTTTATTCATGTAGCAGGCACTGTGCTGAGCAGGTTACAAATATTGTCTTATTCGGGAGAGACCCTCGATTGATCATGCCCACAGCTGATTGATTCCTTGTCTTGAAGCCCTCACTTTCCACAAGCAGAGTGAGTTAATTTGCTTTTATCCCTTGGATAGTGAATCATGTTTTGAGGGAGGGCAGAAAATGAACTTAAGAGAGATTGTGTCGTGAAGTAGAAAGGGTGCAGACCATAACTGGAGTTGACCTGAGTTCAAATTCTTCCTTTAAGACTTATTAGTTTTGTGACCCTGGGCAATTTATAATAGCTCTTCACCTCAGTTTCCCCATTATAATACCTACCCTTTAGCACTATCATGAGGTTCAAATGAGATGATGGATATAATGTGGTAGAGAAATTTCAGTTCTTTATCATCAGCAGCATCCTCATTTTATATACTTTGAGTGTAGACAGAAAAGGGCCTAGATTAATTGCTACCTGTCTACTTTTTAAAATTAACTTTGTATTTATTCTGTATGCATCAATATAGGTCCTTGTTTCCCCCTCCAGTAGCATGGAATCTCCTCATGACTAGCGGTGGTTCTTTCATTCTTTGTAAACTTAGATCCCTAGCACTAAGGTCAGTGCTTGGCACACAGTAGGTACTTAATAAATGTTTATTGAATGAATGAAGAAAAGATCCATCCAATGTGTTGGAGCTTTCTTGAAGGTGCTTTTAATATTTCAGGGATGCCAGAATGGCAAGTGGGCCAACCATGAAGTTTCCCCCTCATTGTCACCTCATTCCTGACCTGATTCTCTGTGTCGTCAGAATGTTCTTGGCAGTGTGTCTTTGCCATGACTTGTCACATACCAGTAATCATGGGTATGATATTACAGTATACTTCAACCATTCCCCACCCCCCCAAGCATCTTTCCATTTCCCATTTGGGTTACCCATGAATTAGATTGTTCTGAGACTGTGAGGCCCCATGGTTGAGGATTCACTGGGAAAATAGAAGAATGGAAATGATGATGAACTTTGGCTGTGTTCAAAAAAGTTAACCGATAACGGGAAAGAATCTAGGTCTTGGGACCCACTAGGCCTTTGGTTTTCTGAGCCCTGGGTCTGAGGCCAAGATGAGCTGACTATGTGACTCTCGGGTCATGTCCTGCTCTTTGTATACCTCGATTAGTAGAGAGAGTTACCTTGCCCAGTATCTAGTATCCCCTAACTCTTAAGGTTTTAAGTTCACTTAATAAGAACTAAACTCTTCTGCTCTCTCCATTTCAGGCCTTCTCCATTTGGTCAGGAGTGCAGTCTCCTTTGGGCTGAACTGCTGATTTAGAACCATCATCATCTGTTTTCAGTTTAAGGACACGTATTAACTGTCCTTAATAAATGTGGATAACACGTATCCAACCCTGGACCAGGTACTATGGTAGTCACCCATGGGGGACCCCAAGACAAAAGCAAAAACAGTCCTTGCCTTCAGGGAGTGTGAATTCTATTGGTGAGAAGCCATCATAGAAAAAGAAAGTCATCCAAAGTAAGAGGAAGTAAGTTCAAGGGAGAGGGAGAGAAATAAAAATGGCAAAAAAAAATATGGGTGCGGGGCTGGGAGGGGATGAGGAGCAACTCTGTGGAGGAGATGGCTCTGAGATGGCCTTGGTGTGGGGAGATTCTATTTACTCAGAGAAAGAAGACTGGCAGAAGTAACAAACAGCTTTCAGATAACTCAATGGCATGAATATTGTTTAAGAACCCCTAAGAGTAAGGCACAGTACTGTATGAGAAAGATACTAAGATGAAATGAGAAAAAAATCCTTGCCCTCAGAGAAACTTCCTCTAGAAACTTGCCCCTTTGGACATCTCTCTGCCTCTAATTTTCAAACTTTTCTTTTCACCTGACTCCTTCCCAGCTGCCTACAACCATCACCACCATCGCCACCATTGCCACCATTGCCACCATCAGATGCAAGTCATCTCTGTGGTCCCATCACCGACTGGAGCTGTCCCAAAGATGCTTTCAGTGAGTCCACAAAAGATGAGCTTGCTTCCTCAAATTTACGTTCAACTATAAAAAAACCGTCATTTTATCTGAAATCATCCTCCAAACGGTAAGCATGAAATCAACCAATAAATCAATCAACAAATATTTGTTAAGCCTTCACGATGTGCCAGGTACTGACCTTGGTGCCAGGGATCTAAGTACAAAGAATGAAAAAACCACTCCCAGTTAGGATGAGATTCTAAGCCACTGGAAGGGACGACAAGGCCTATAAAATGAGGATGCTGCTGATGAATAAAAAACTGAAATTTCTCTACTACATTATATCCATCATCTCTTTTGAGCCTCAAGTTAGTCCTAAAAGGTAGGTATTACAATGGTGAAACCGAGGTGAAGATCCATTATGAGATTTTTTTGGGGGGGGTTGAGGCAATTGGGGTTAAATGACTTGTCCAGGGTGACACAACTGTAAGTGTCAAGTGTCTGAGGCAGATTTGAATCACATTTTTCTCATCTACAAATGAAGGAAAGGAATCTGAAAATGAAGCCAGCCTCTAAAAGTGCCACCAGGTCTAAGCCTATGATACTACAATTGTGTGCCAAAGAGAAACAACATGGCAGTGAGCTAAAGTTGTCAAATAGATGGACATGATTTTTGAAGTTTTCAATGATTTTGGTGAAAGGTGAGAGGTTAATGCATTAGTTTGAGCTGAGGAAAGGCTGCCAATCTCAGGGCCCTCATGAATACAGCCATTATCATCTCTGCCCTTAAGTTTCTCCATGTATAAAATGTGCTTAGGAAAGTCTTTGTTTCCAGGATCATGGTATCAGCAAAGTCAGGCTCCTGGGCACTTTGCCAAGGTGAATGGTGTTGGAAAGTCAAATTTCATTTGGCTTGGAGATGAATTCCTTGTTCAGGTTTGAATCTCCCAAGGGAGATTCAAAATAAGTTTTGGATTCAAAGACCTTGGCTTGTTCACCTTTCTTTTCCAACCTTCTCTCTGAGGACTTTTCTTAACGTAGCCTAGATTCCAGGCCAAGTGGAATATTCTCCCTCTTGACCCTTCCCCATCTCTTTCCCCCAAGTGGAACAGAGGCCCTTTTCCCTGATTCTTACAATCTTTCCTTCTGGGAATGTCTTTCTTTCCTCTAAAGCCTGAGTCCTCCACAGACTGGCTCATTACGCTCCAGGGAACTTTATATGATCAAACCAACAGCAATTTCTTCTTGGGAAGTCATCAAGCTTCCTTTTCCAAGGTGTCTCTGGCATTGATACCAAGAAGCCCACAATGGAGGGGTAGGGTGGGGTCTAGGATGAAGGGTGGGGTTAATTTCAGCAGAAATGAGGCCAAGATCAGTTCTTTGATTTGAAGTGGGATGTCAGTATCTCATCAAGCACAGACTGCGCTTTGAACTTCAAGAGTCAGTGTGAAACTTGGGGTGGGTGTGAGTCTGCCTGTGTACTTTGTAGTGACTCTAAAGAGAGGTTCAGTTCCTAGACCTCTCTAGCCACTAAACCTCGAGATCTGTCAGATACTGTTATCTACAGTTGCTCAAGTGGAGCCCTATGCTGCTGGGAAGTGAGACTCCTGGCACAATCCTAGCATGGGACTCAGTGTAATGTTCCATGTCTAAGAAGCTTAGTTTCTCCTCCTTCTTCTCCTTCTCCATTCCTTCCTCCCTCTCATCTTCTGGCCACCATTGGGGGAAAGTCTATCTTCCTCATTACCACCATAGCAACTGCTAACTGCCATCAATAATGGGGAGGAACAGGAACCTGGGAGCGGGCAGCACCTCCCATACCACTGGTCCCACTTCCAGTGCAGTTCCCGTAGGTGTCATCCAGGGCAGTGACTCCTGTGAAGGGGTCTACTGTTCTCACCAGGTACCAGCCAATTGTCACCCCCAGGGTAAGTAAGCCAGTCTAGCTGAAGCAGCAAAGACCCCTGAAGGAGAGACAGGAGACAACATGTGCTGGCCAGTCAGCTCATCACCACCAGCTTACCAAGGAGACAGCTTAGGACCTAGAACCCAAGGACCTCAGGAACAGCTCAGTGCCCTCAGCCAGCACCCTGGAAACAACCCTAGGGCAAATGCAGTCGAGCCTGCTTCTTCAGGGGCTGCAGCTACACCTATTGAAGATCCAGAGGAAGATTCTGGACATCTATGTCCCTGTCCCTGTCAAATGATTCACCATCAGAAATGGAGGCCATTGGCCTCACCATCTACTTAGTCTCTGCACCTGCAGCCAAAATCTTCCTGATGTGGGGTCTCCCCATTGGAATGAGCTCCAGTAGAGAGAGGATGTCTGACTTTTCTATTGGTGTCCCAGGGGTTCACGTAGAACTTTGATGCTTCCCTCTCCTTCTACATCCCCTTCCTCTTCCCTCTCCTCCTTCATATTGACCTCTTTCCCTCTCCTTCCTCATTCTTATCATTTTTCTTAATCTACTATTTTTCTCATCCTTCCCTTCCTTTTTGGACAATATAGTGGAGTGAGCCCCGTCGCTTCCCCCTTCCATCCCCACCCCTCACTGGACTTGGAATGAAAGGACTGGGGTTCAGGTCTCCCTGGTGCCCCTTACTCTCACTCCCTAGTTTGTTGTGTATACCATGACAGGTTTGGGTTAGATAGAATACAGTTCTAAATAGATGTTCTTCTTTCCTCAATGACATCCTAAAGTCACCTAAAAAGTTATGCTTAACAGTCTTGTTGCCCATCAATATTTCATCAAGGAGGCTGTGTAGTCACTGAGGGCCTGGAGCTGGAGTCAGGAAGAGATGGGTTCGAATCCTGCTTCACATACTTGATGCCTGGGGAAAGTATTTTACCCTCTTAATGTCAGTTCCCTCATTTTTAAAATGAGGGTGATGATAGCTCTTATCTTAAAGAACTCCTTGAGATGTTACAAGAATGTGGATGATTGGGATCAGTCTCTCCTTTGGCAGATACCCTGAGCTCAAGAACACAACTGTCAGGCTCTGAATCACTCATCCCTCCCCTGCTGGGAGAAAAGATCTTAGCAATGAAGGGGGAGAGTGTGGACCACATTGAGGGGTAGAGTGTGGGCCACATGGTGGAGAAGTGTGGGGCACATTCAGGGGGAGGAGAGTGTGGACCACATTGGGGGGTAGAGTGTGGGCCACATCAGAACGTCCTGTATGAAGAAGCACATGGCAGAAATGGCCCTCTCTGGACTGAAGCTCAACTGGAAAAGCCTCAAATGCAAAAACCTGTAGTGGAAGTCCACAGTCTATCTTCTTTATTGGGGGAGAAGGGGGAGAGGGAATAGGTTAAGGGAATTTTTAGGCTGTGTGACAAGAGAAAGATGGCGATAAAGTGTAAAAAGGTCCAGCCTCGGAGTCAGGAGGAGGACCTGAATTCAAGCTGAGTGTCTGACATAAACCAATCGATCAGTAAACATGTATTAAGTGCTTGCTGTATGCCAAGCCCTTTGCTAAGCACAGGGGGTACAAAGAGGTGAAAACAGTCCCTGGAGCTTACAATCTAATGAAGAATGACTCTGATAATAGAACTTCAAGGTCTCTTTATAAATATTATCCTATTTTATCTTCCTTTCAACCTTGGGAGATAGGTGCTATTACTAGCCCAATTTACAGATGAGGAAACTGATGAAGCAGAAGGGAAAGTGATCTGTGCAGAGCCCGCAGCTTGTAAACAACTGGGACTGGATTTGAACTCAGCTCTATCTTCCACTCCACCAGGCTGTGCCCCAGTCAATTCTAAGACTTAACAGAAAAGTCACAGTCACCTGGTGGAGGCACTTTCCACACTGACTTTGCCTTCAAGGTAAAATCAGATATCAAGACCCTCTTCCTTTCTACCTTCTCCCAAGCAGAGAAACAATGTGGGGGAGTGGAAAGAGTCTGGAAATTAGGGTCAGAAACCTGGGCCTAGACTCCCCTCTTGCCACCTACTGACTGCAAGACTTGGAGTAAATCCCTTTCCTTTCCTTGGGTTCAGCTTTGTGATCTGTTGAATCAGAATAATGCAAGGTAACCTAGCAGAGGGAACACCGACCTTGGAACAGAAGGCTTGAGCTTCACAGCCCCAGATCTCACTAGCTTCATGACTATGGACAAGTTTTTTCACCTATTCGATGCTTGGCTTTGTTATCTATAAATTGAAACTAGTAATACTTACTCCCTCTTCTTCTCCCGCCTTCTGGCCCCCTCTCCTCCTCTCTCTCCTCCCCTCCCCTCTCCTCAGGCATTCCTTCTCAGCTCTGACAGGCAACATTCTAGGGTTTCTTCCAAGTGTGATATTCTATGGTCTTAAGAAAGAGGGATATGAAATACCAGGCAGGCAGGCAACAAGCCTTTACTAAATGCTCCCTATGTGCCAGGTGCTGTGCCAGGGACTGGAAATACAAATGGAAGGAGAAAGAGAATCCTTGTCCCCCAAGGAGCTTATTCTAATGAAGGAAAACAAGGCACCAAGGGAGCTGAAAAGCAGGATGAGAAGTGGGAAGGAGGAGGAGGAGGGGGAGGGGGAGGGGAAGAGAGAGGGAAAGGAAGGAGGGAGGGAGAGGGGGAGAGAAGGAGGAGGGGGAGGAGGGCATATGATACTGAAATCCAGAAAGGCAGAAGTGCAGCTGGGAGGGTTGTGAAAATTGACAGCCTTGCCCCCCTCCCTAAAATGCAGATCCAGGAAGGAAATGCCAGTGCTGGTTGGGGTGCTTTTGGTAACCTGTTTTCCAGAGCAGCTGGTCTGTTTTCTCTATTTTCCTAGCCTTGTTTCTGGGACGTGCTAAGATTGACGTGTGCGGCCAGTACACTTGAAAAGCCTGACTAGGAGAGGCAGACATACCCCAGCTCCCCTGCCTGATTGGAGCAGAGGCCACATGGGATTCCCTGACACTAAATTGGAATCTAAAGAGATTTTTCCCTCCAGTGTGCTTTGGATCACATGGGCTGATGTTTTCTTATACCATCCTGACTCCTCATTTATTAAGGAATTTTCCAAGCTCAACCCTCTCCCTGAGGGTGATGGAGGGAGGATTGTTAGTCTTCTAATGGGGCTAACATGTCTCCCTTACCACTGCAAGGAAGCCCTGGCATCAGAGAGGGAAAAAAATCCAGGTCTGAATAAAAGGAGCTTCCTGGTCACCCTGCAGAGACATGGCCAGGACCCTGGATCACAGAGATAGTGGTTAAAACAGGGAGGGAGAGGCAGTGGGCTTCCCTCAAAGAACACTGGACACAGTCAAGAGGGGTTGGATTCAAATCCCTCCTCAGACATTTACCAGAGATCTGGCCCTGGGCAAATCACTAACCTCCCAAAGCCTCATTTCCTTATGTGTAAAATGGGGAAAATAAAAGCACTCAACTGACTGGATTGTTGAACCTTTCTCTCCATCTCTTGTCTGGGTTAATTTCCCCCTCTGCGCACACGTGCTCGCGTGCACGCGTGCTCAAACACACACACACACACACACAGAGTGTTCTGCAAACTTCAAAGAACTATATAACCTTAAGTTATTTATTACTTTACTACTACTAACACTACTACTATTACTACTGCTACTACTACTATTGCTACTACCACTGCTACTACTACCACCACCACGCCCCCTCCTCCTCCTCCCAGAAATGTTGGGTCCAGGACTGCCTCCACCACTTAGTTAATGACATTGGGTGAGTCATTTCATCTTTATCCTGCTTAGCTCAGGTTTCTATAGAATTTCAGAACTTACACAACCTGGTCCTCTGGGGTAAGCAGGCAGCGTGTACTAATGGTCTGTGTATTATAGAGGAAGTATGTGTATTATAGAGGCTCCTAAAGAAGATATGATTTATTCCTAGCTCAACAGCCAGAAAGTGTGAGAGCCAAGACCTAAACCCAGTCTGTGCAGGCTCCTTCCTTTATATTAAACCACTATCTTCACTTATCCCATCTTTAAGATGGAGGTCAAGATGCTACTCTAGAGAAACAATATGAAAGGACAAAATGTGACACCATCTTGAAAAGTTGAACAGGATATAGAAACAAATCAGGGCATGGTGGGAATCCAGTGTCTAGCACACAGGAGGCTCTGATTAAATTCTCATTGATTGATAGAGGTTAATTGGGCTTGGTCCTTTCCATTGATTTTGGGTTCTACAGGTCTTCATGAGTTCTTCCAAAAGAGCCTTCCATCTTCCTACCTGGCTGGTCCTGTCCATAGGGCATGTCCTCCATGCTTGGAACGTACTTCCTCCTTGTCTTTATCTCTTAGGATCCTCTGCTTCCTCCCAAGTGCAGCTTGGGCATCACCTTCTATGGGAAGTTGTCCCCACTGGAAGAATCAAACAAGATAACAAATCCAAAGTTTGGCCATTGTCAAGCCCCATCTGTATCAGTGGGATTTTTTTCCCATCTTGTCTCAGAATGGCAGACCTTTAACAATGAGGTCCTTTGGTCTCACATCTACTGGCAGGGTCAGCTTTCTTTGAGATGCCTTGGTCTCCCAATCCAAGGGCTGGGGCTGCCATGGCTGCCTCTATTTGATTGGTTTTCTCAAGAACCACCTTCAAGGGCAAACTAGTTTGTATTGTAAGGAACTCCTCCCCACGGGCTCGTTAGTCCTTATTTTAGTAACTTATTGTTATTTGTGTGCACATATACCATTCATCTCATGTAATTATCATCAATTTGTAATCTGCGGTGGCAAACATAATTAGATCCTTTCTATTTAAATAGTCATTTATAACCATCCCAGGGTGCTGTGTCTATGGCGCCACAAAGCACATTGGGGTAACTGCCTGGGTGAATCGTCCATCACTCATGTGGGCTATCTGGCCACTGCTCAGGGACTTTAGGGCAAAAACCTATGGGAGTTAGGAGAACAAGCTCTCAAGGGGAATCTATGGTGGGTCCCCACATCCCCCAAACACCAGTGTGATCTTTGGCTTCATTCAGAGACATTACATATTCAAGGAAAGGGAGCTGATAGCTCCTGTGTAGCCTGCCCTGCTCAGATTCCACTGGGAGAATGATGGTGAGTGTTACCAAGAACATTGATGGATAAGTAACCTCCCCCATTCTGGGAATACAAAGAGTGAGGAAGACCTCGATATGATGCCACAATAGGGTCTGGTGGAGGAATTGGGAATGTCTAATCTGGGGAATTCAAGATGGGAGGGGGGCAGCCAGCAGTTTGAAAAGGGTGTAGAGAATTTCACAGACCACAAACTCAATATATACATCAAGAGTATCATACTGTGGCCAAGAAGACTTAAGAGAAGCTTAGATTCAGGAAAAGAAAAAAAATGGAGGAAAAGAAAAGAAAAGAAAAAATGGTGATAATCCCGCTGTATGCAGCCCTGGTCAGATTATGTTAGCAGCAGTGGGTTCAGTTATTGGGACCACATCTTACGAAGGGGACCAAGGCAATTTCAAACATCCATAGGAAACAACAGGAGAGTCGAGAGCCTTGAGACCATGAAACGTGAGGACCATTTGTAAGAACTTGTTCTGTTTCCTGCCCTAGTGATGATGGGTAATTGTTACTAAGTGAACAACTGGAGCCTATCACAAGACTTTGCCTTGTCTTGTGTATGGATTCTTCACTTGTTCTTTTCATTTTACAGTTACAGCCCAATAAGTCAATTAACAAGCATACTGTTGGCAGTTTATAGGGAGATGGTGTTAGGTGGTGAAGTGGAGAGAGCTGGACTTGACTCCAGAAGACACGAGTTTCAATCCTGCCTCCAGCCCTTAGTCTGTGACCCCAGGCATGTCCCTTAGCTTTCGACAGCCTTGATTTCCTCATCTATAAAATGGATGTAATAACAGTGCCTACCTCATAGGGAGGTTGAGAGGACCAGATGGGATACTAAATGTAAAGCAATTTGAAAAGCGTAAAGTGCCATGTAAATAATTTAACTATTATTATTATCAATTTTTATTTACTTTGTATATGTTTTGTTAAGTCTTGTCTGACTCTTTGTGACCCCATTTGGGGTTTTCTTGGCAGAGATACTGGACTGGTTTGCCTTTTCCTTTTCCAGCTCATTTTACAGATGAGAAAACTGAGGAAAACAGAGTGAAATGACTTGCCCAGGGTCATACAACTAGTAAGCATCTGAGGCTGGATTTGAGCTCTGGAAGATGAGTCATCCTGGCTTCAGGCCTGGTGCTCTATCCATGACTCCACCTCACTGCCCCTTGATTAAACCGGAAGTATTTCATAAACCTAAAATGCTGTAGAAAGGCTAACTACTACTATCATTATTAATTACTCCGTGAGCTATAAACATTTGAAGTCAGGGACTTTTTCGGTTTTGTCTTTCCTTCCATCATCACTTGTATGGGCCCTGGGACATTGGAGACCCCAGTTAGAGTGTGCTTCCTCTAACCTGTCATGTCTGCTCCGTTGTGATCCCTTCTCCAAGGCATCACCAAAGAAACCAGGTCTGTCCTCTAGAGGTTTGCTCAGGCTCATGACTTTGGAAGTTGCCTATCCTCTTGTTATGCAGGCTGCCTTCCTCCAGCCAGAGGTCCAAACTGGCAGCATGGGGAGCTGGGGGGCTAAGCAATGGCTGGCAATGGGAAGGGGGGTACAGAGCTACCATGAGACTTGACCATTGCTCCCTTTCAAAGAGCAGGAGACCTGGGTCATTGTCAGGGAGCTGGGCTGTGGATACACACTGGGGACCCTCTTTTGTTCATTTTGTCCTCAAATCATGAAATCTGGGGTGCAGTCTTGCTTCCCATCTGTGCTAGGGTGAGACCTTGGGGAAGTCTCTTTCTCTCCCTAGCACCTCAGTTTCTTCCAATGGAAAACAAAGGGGTTTCTATAGAATAGGACTGAGAACTAAGTGGGTAGGGTTCATTGACCCTGGCCCTTATTTGAGAGGGAGGGGTAAATGGAGGCCCAGATGCTCAAGTGTGCTGTCCTGGCAGGAAGAATGCCCAATTCAAGGCTCCTTCCCCCATCTTCACTGTCTTATCACTTGTGTTTAGGTAATGCTTGGGGTGCGGAGAAGAGGGCTACCCATCTGAGAGCATTCATCACGGTGCCTTTGAGGAGGAGGTGTTATTATCTCACTCACTTTACAGCTGAGAAAGAAGGTAGAGCTGGAAAGGGAAATGATTTGCCCAGTGTCACAACACTTTTAAGGGTTGGAGCTGACCTTCCAACTTATATCTTTTAGTTCTGACTTAAGTTGTCTTTCCACACAAACCTGCTTTTCAGAGACCCTCCCATCTAGCTCTGAAATTCCCTGAATCTTTCATAGTGTGTGTGTGTGTGTGTGTTTGTATGTTTGTGTGTGTATTTGTGTATGTGTGTGTGTTTGTATGCACGCTCATGGAGACAGGGAGCAGTGAACACTATTAAAATGGAAAGCTTTCACCTAGTTTTATTTTTCGTTTTAAACCGTTCACAAGTATTAAAAAGTTCATGTTTGTTTTGCACATCCAAGGGTCCTTAATAGCAAAAAAAAAGAAAGGTAAAAGAAGTGAGCTGTTCAAACATTCCCTTCCTTACAACAACATCTGGAATCCCAAAGGAGGCCAGCCCTGTTTCTCTCTTTCCTTTGTCACAGATGCATATCCAGACACACTCCTTCCAGTGGACTCCCATAAAGACAACTTTTCCAAATGGCTGTTTGAATTAAAAGTTCAGAACTTGGGCTTCTGGGCAGGGGGAACTATTCTAGACAATGGATCATAAAAGAGGAATGGTGAACCAAGGCTTCTACTGAAGAGATGGTGAGGGCCAGAGGTGAGAGCAGTCAGAGGTCCTGGGTTCTGATCTTGCCTCAGGTACTGATCACATGGGAGACTTTGCTTAGTCATGTACCTTTCTCATGATTCACACTGACACCGCTGCAAGTCAGATTCTTATGCCTGGGCTTTTGAAACAACCCACTGCTTGGTCTCCCTTCCCCAAGTCTCTCCCTGCTCCACTTAGGAAGCTGTTAAAGTTCAAAGATCAAATCTGACCATGGCATCTCCCTCCCAACACTTGTGGCTCTCCATTATTCCCAGGATCAAATACCAAGTATCTGAAGTCCTTCACAATCTGGTCCTTTCCAACTTTCCCAGTCTTCTTAGCCATTCTCCATTTACTTGGGTCCATCCACGGTGCTCCATTTTACGATGGTTTACAGTGCCTTCACAGGATAATCTGTCTCCCATCTCCAAGGCATTCCTGCAACTGTTTTCCTCCTTATCCTTTTCTCTTGATTTTCCCAGCTTCCTGAAGGCTCAGCTTCAATCCCACCTCCCACAGGATCCTTCCCAGGGTCCGCCAGCTACCAGTGACTTCCCTCTGAGATTATCTCCCAGCTATTCTCTCTGTTTCTTGGATGGCCCTGATAATTTGTATGATATCCACATTAGAATATGAACCCTTGAATGTGGGGACTAGTTTTGCTTCTCTTAATTCCCCAACCTTTGGTAACAGGTTTAGATCCTAGTAAACATTTCAGAAATGCATGGTGATGGACTGACTGGGTGAGGATTTACCACCCAGAGAGGCAGTTTCTCTGAACTACTATTTCTTCATTTTTAAATTGATGGGGCTGCCCTACATACATTTTTAGGTCTCCTCCAGCTCTGGACACTTTTCTCTTTTGAAATGGTATCCTTGCTACCAACTTCCTTTCTGGCCATTAGTGGTATTTAGTTGTGGGAAGGTTTCATAGCCAATTTATCCATCACAAAATAACCATAAATTTCTAGCTTAAAAAAAGAAAATTAACAATATCCTTGAAGGGGTCCAGGTACGAGTGTATGCTAGCCCCCTATGAATCACCTTCTATGGTATTTCTTTTCAAGATGCTTCTACATATGCAAATCATCTATCCTGACGTAGTATAAGCTCCTTCAGGGAAGGGCTGTTTTGTTGCTCTCTGTATCCTGAATCTGGACTTGGGACCTGGCTTATACAACGTGATTCTTGGTTGATTGATTGGTCCATCAGAGGAGCCAGTATTTCCTGAACAATTTGCATCCCTCCTCCATTCTCTCATGAGAGGCATTGTGGTGTAGAAGAAACAAAGCACATATGCCCCGGATTCAAATTCTTCTGACACTTACTAGTTGTTTGATTAGAGGCAAACAAATGAATCGTTCCAGGTCTGAGTTTGCTCATCGGTAAAATGGTGTGCAGGCATGCACAAGATGGTCACCCATTTCACTGGGCTTAAATGAAACAGCATCTGGAAAGTACCTGGAAAACCCTTTAGAGCATTATAAATATCACCTTACTATCACACTTAATCCAGGAAAAGGAATGTTTTATTTGGTGCTGAGCCAATTCTGCCATCAAAGAGGGCCTGGGTTGATATTATGACTTGATCACAAGTGAGAACATATAAGATTGGCCAGGAGCCAGTTACCGGAGATGAAAAAAGCTCTGGTACTGATGGAGGCAGAAGGCCTTGGGGTGGGATCCCACCTCTGAGAATTCTGTCTGTGCATCCTTGGGTAAGTGACTCAGTCTCCCTGGGCCTCGGTTTCCATAAAATGAGAAAAGGTGCACTAGATGGCTCATGAGGACCGTTCTGGTGATAAATCCATGTTTCTATGATCCATGTGCATTTCACAGTAATAACTAGAGTCCCCATGTAAATAGGAAGGAGTCTAAGTGGGAAGGAGGTGGCAAGTTCCAAGCAATAATATTCTCTATTTCTGTGCTATAATATTACAAATAAAAATAAAGATATTAATATTACAAATATAAACATAAAAATTTAGTATTAAAATTTATAACATTAAATTTTTTCCTTCTATGCAATATTAAAATGTAAGCAAAAGGAAAATTAAAGAGCCAAACTTTGCATATTCTGTCTTACATACAATCAGTAAGTAGGAGACAGGGCTAATAACTCTGGATGACCATAGCAGCTGAGTCCCGACAACCATCCAGACATGCATTAATGTCACCATGGACGAAGTCACTGAATCCCATAGGCTTCTGGCTGGAGGAGAGGCCATCTCCTTCATCCCTATGCCTTCAGACAGGGTGAGAGTGAAGTCATCACAGACGGGTGAGTATTGACCCCTGGCCTTGGACCTTCTCCATCGTACTCCCTGGAATCCCCTTGGAATTGGTGAAATCCCAAGTGCTCAGGGGTCTCTGTGCTGGGCACTGACACATCAAGAGGGTCTTGCCAGGTCTGAGCTTAATGGGAGAATGACTTCACCAGTCCTACAGGAGGAAGGAGCCAGGGATACTGAGATGTGAGTCCCAGTCATACGTGAGCCGGCAGCATGGCGCTCTTGTGACCATGCATCATCGACTTTGAAGAGCTCTCAGACACAGCCTCTCCTTCCCCATCTTCTGTTTCCAAAGCTGATGAGCTTCTCTTTGCCTCTTTACTCGCTTAGCATGCTGAAGCTCAGGATTCTGCCTCTAATGTGCTGCTGGTCCCAGGTTCTTTGTCTTGAGGGAAGCTATGATATTATGCCAAACTCTGGTCCCATGTAGGTAAAAAAGAGCAGTGCTTCTGGGCTTCACTTACCTGCTCTGATGCTTGCTACCTGTGTAATATTGGAGAAGTCAGTGAGGATCTCTCAGCCTCAGTTTCTTAATCTGTAAAAACAGAGAGTTGGATTAGCTGGCCTCTGCGGTGACTTTCAAGTATAGATGAATAATTCTATGCTAGATTTGTCTTCCCATTCTGTTGGGGCCAAAATCAGGAGTAATTAGAAGAAAGGACAAAGAGACAAATTGAAACTTGAGGCAGGGTTTGGGTTGGGTTGAAGGTGGTCCCAGGAAGGGGAAACACCAAACCAAATCAAATCAAAAAAAATCTTCTTCAAATGGACTGAGCAGCCTCAGGGGTAGTGGGCTCCCCCTTAAGAGATATCTCCAAGTAAGGAAATGAAGACTGGGATAAGGGAAGTGACTTCCCCAAAGTCATGGAGGCAATAAGTAGGGTTAAAAACCTCAACACTTAAATCACTTTCCCTAAATTTTCTTGTAACAAACATGATAAAATAAAGCTTAGTCAGTTAATGGAATGTAAAAATGTGATTTTTACAAATTCTTATCCAGTGCCTTCTCCTCAAAGAGAGATGTGGAACTTAGGTCCCACAGAGGTCACATGACTTGGTGACACATTGGGTCTGGCCTCAAGAAGACCTGAGTTTATATCCAGGCCTAGGAAAGGATATTCAGAGGCACAGGAGATGATATTCATTGGTCCAGTGTTATCCCTTGGAAATTCTGCCCTGGTGACCAGAAAGATTGGAAGAACACATGACAGCAGACTTTCTATTGGCAGTCATGAAGGTGGAAGTCCTGGCACCATGGGCACAGTTGTTTATAGTCTGACTTCTCAATTAGAATAGAAGTTCTTTGAGGGCAGGGACTATACTTAGCCCAGTGCTTGGCTCACAATTTGTATTTCATAAATGTTTGTTGACCAGTATCCATCCTTCCTTCCTTCTTTCCTTCCTTCCTTCCTTCCTTCCTTCCTTCCTTCCTTCCT
This sequence comes from Notamacropus eugenii, assembly GCF_028372415.1. Lineage (NCBI taxonomy): Eukaryota > Metazoa > Chordata > Mammalia > Diprotodontia > Macropodidae > Notamacropus > Notamacropus eugenii. Next base: position 751,479,633 of record NC_092872.1, read on the forward strand.
TCCTTCCTTCCTTCCTTCCTTCTTCCTTTCCTTCCTTCCTTCCTTCCTTCCTTCCTTCCTTCCTTCCTTCCTTCCTTCCTTCCTTCCTTCCTTCCTTCCTTCCTTCCTTCCTTCCTTCCTTCCTTCCTTCTGGAAAAGAGATGTCACAAGTCCTGATCATGACTCCACATGTCTGAGACAAGGCTCTCTTCTTTCCCCCAGTTCCCTTGTACCATTGGCAGCCCTCCCCCATGCTTTCCATGTCCCCCTTCGCCCCTCCTCCTCCCTCCTATCCATCTCTTACCATCTCACTGATTCCACCTGCACCTTTTTCTTTCTTTCCGCTCACAGGGTCACCCCCTTTTCCAGACCTTTATCACCTCTTGCTTAGGCTATTATAATAGAAAACTGTGCTTGTATATCATCACATAAGGAAAAAAAAAACCTAGTAATTTTCAAAGAAGATGGAAAGCTGGAAAAAAAACCAACAACTAGAGGAATTTGAACTAGGATACGGAATCAGAGTTGGGCTTTGGAAGCGGCCAGAGGTGGGAAGGAAAACCTTTCCAGGTATGGGAGCCTGTCAATATAGAGGCACCTTATTCACAAATGACAGGGGTCCAGGGATCCCCTCCTCCTAATACTTTCCCAACACTTTCTTCCTTTTGCTGTGAAAGGAATTGTTCAGCCTTAAAAGAATTTTTCCTCCAATTCCTGCCGAGTCACGACAGTTTTGGATTTCATCCCTGGGGTACTCAAATCCTTCCTTCCTCATCCTCTGGCCTCTCTGGAAAACTGGAGAAACTGCTGGTGCCCACATGCCAGTCTGTGCCTCAGGCAATGCATTTTTCCAGTTCTGTTTCTTCTTGGCACTCTTTGGAAAGAGTATATTGAAAAAGTAATTCTCTTTCTTTCAATTTCCTTGTACGTTCTCAACTTGTATCATGAACCAGGTCTCCAAATCCAAGGCTTCATCTCCTGGGGCTGCCCCTTCCCTCCCAAAATACAGGAGCAGAAAACACCCATGCCTCCCAAGTGCATCTCCAGAACAAAGACCCTGGCTGGGAAAGTTATCTAGGTAAGTGAATCAGCAAGCTGCAGACTTCCCTCCAGGTACCCATGATACTCTGGGCCTTCCCCAGTAAGCCTCTCACAAGTTAGAGGTTCTGCAGACATCTTTCTGAAGAAATAATTATCCAATTCCATCATCGGTAATGAGGAAAGAATCAATGCCATTTAGCCAAGCCATTCAGACTTGGGTCAGGAGTCTCACTTAGGCTGCGAGCTCTCTCTTTATGTCTTTATGGAAGTTGTTTTTTTAAAAATTACGTTCATTGATGTCTTATGTGTATAAATCACCACCATTTTGGGATCTCGCCCCCAGGCTTCCTCCTGCCCCCAATGGACATTCCTTTATAACAAAGAAAGACAGTTCAGCCAAGAACAATCTGTGCAGGGACTTCATCTGACAACATAGACTATATTCTACCCTCATCAGCCCCCACCCCTCTTCCTAGAGGAGGGGTGGCCTTCTTCTTTGGTCTTTCTGGGGTGTCATTCATTATTCGCTCACTCAGGGTTGGGTAAAAATCTTTTATTTTTTATTTTTGTGAAATAAATGGACAAGAGAGAGGCAGTACCATGCAAAGGAACAGCAGACCAACCTTGGGACTGAACAAAATTGAGTGTGGATCTTGCTTCTGATAGATTGGTCAAATACCGTAAGCACTCCATGGTCCAGGCTGCTCTCTGTGACCATATGTTACAGACTGGAGGAGGAAGCTTTGGCACTGGGGGTTCCCTGCACTGATGAATTAATAAATGGAGCATGTTATAGTAGGTTATGGGTCAGATATTTTATTTTATCTTAGTTATTTTAGGTTATGGGTCAGACCAGATGGTCACAGGGATCCTTAGCAGCTCTGAGATTCTGTGTTTTTCGTCTAATTCCCAAACAAACACATCCTACAAAATTTCAGGCAGAACCACAAGACAGTCTCTGAATAAGTCCACACTGATATTCCATCAGTAGTTATTAAAATATTTGATTCAGATCCTCAGTTTCCTCATATGTAAAGTTTGCACTACTCCCCTCAAAAGGTTGTTATAAAGGAAATGTTAGTGCAGGAATGGCACACACAATGACAATAATAATTACTAATAATATTAGTTATTAACAAGTAACATTTATATATGCTATCAAATAATATATTTCATATGTTATATGATATATACCAATAGGACATAAGGCCACTTATAATTCAGTTTCTTTATGACTTCCCCTATTATCAGACAAACGATTCATAGAAGGAGTTCAGCGTCTGATGGGGGCTGTTCAGATTAGGTCTTTTCATACTGAGACAGAGGAAGAGGGACGCCCACATAGTGTTTGCCAAAGAGACTGCTGAGTGGTTGGCAGGGCAGCCCCAGCTGCAGGGGGATCGCACTGCTGCCTTCTCTGTCCTACTTTGGATGAGGTGGCTGATCAGCTAAGACTGGGGTATCCAGGGCCCTTTGCTGACCTCAGCATCAAACTGCATAGCCCCTCCTATCTGTGGGCCCTTTGATGGTTAAGCTATGATCTTTGGGAAACTATTTCATTAATTTATTTACATTGTTATGCTATTTTAGTACATTATCACAAATCATTATATTAATTTTTAATCTTTTTTGCAATTGTGATCTGGTCTAAATTGTACTTTAAGAGTATCAGTTTGATGGCTGTGTGGAGGATGGAGAAGAGGAAAGACACTGCAGAAAGTGAGAATTATTAAAAGAAAATTGCCATAATCTAGGCAAGGGGTGACGAAGGCCTGGTGACTGAGCAGAAAGGAAAAAAAAGGCGCAGGTGGAATTTACAAGGTGGTGACTGGATAGGAAGGATGAGAGGGAGTGAAGAGCCAAGGTTGGCTCTAGGGTTGTCAAGAATCTAGGTCAGGAATGGGGAACCTGCAGCCTGGAGGCCACATATGGCCCTCTAGGTTCGTAAGTGTGACCCTTTGAATAAATCTAAACTTCATACAACAAATCCCCTTCATAAAAGCATTTGTTCTGTAAAACTTGGACTCAGTCAAAAGGCCAGACCAGAGGATTTAGAAGGCCACATGTGGCCTTGAGACTGCAGGTTCTCCACTCTGCAAGGATTTAGAGAAGCACAGATCACTTGAGGCTTCATGACCCATTATGACGGGCAGCTAGTTGGCACAATGTTTCCCTATATTTGGTCTAGAGGATAGAAAGAATGGGGGAGGGGATGCCAACAGTACAAGGAAGCTCTGTCTTGGACATGTGGGGCCCTGATGAGGACTTCCCCAAGCCAGGTAAAAATAGGGACTAGCAGTGAGGTGAGTCAAAGAACATACTCATCTCCTTGTACGTTTTCTTGTATGAGCACGTAGGTCTGTGATTTTATAGGCTATTCTGTAAACCTTGTAGTCAAGTTGGGTTTGGTTGGCTCTAGATCACAGATACAAAAAAGGAGATATCAGCTCAAAAACCTAAAGTCAGCTTGTGTGGGGCTTTAAAGACTAGACAGAGGCGTTTTTATAGTGTCCTGGAGGCAATAGGATTCACTTACCTTTGGGCAGGGGAATGGCGTGGTCAGACCAATGGGCCAACTGTTCTTCCATCCTGGAATATTTGGTATCCTGACCTCCACATCTTGGCATCTTCCAACACCAGCTGCTGGAGCCCTTCCCCCTGGGATTGCCTTCCACATGATATGCATTTATCTTGTATGTATGCAGCCCCTTGGATAACTATGGAGCACAGGAAATCTGTTTTTGCCTTTCTTTGTATCCTAGGAGCTTTGCCCAGAGCCTGGCACATCACAAATGCTTAACAAATGGACATTATAGGTTGATTGATAAGGTTTAGCAAAATTATTTTGGCTGACTTGTGGAAAATGTACTTCCATGGAGAGAAGACAAAGCAGTTGTCAATCAGGAGGCACTTATTAAGCACCTATTTTATGCCAACAAGGCAGGGAATATCATAAGACTGTCCTGGCCAACAGGAAGCCCCTTGAGGCCAGGGCTATTCTCCCTTTGTCTTAGAACTCCCAAGTCTACCACATAGTAGGTATTTCCTGAATATTACTGGATTACAATAACTCAATCCCTAGATCTAGGAGAGACTTTAGTAGAACAAGTGAATCCCTTCATTTTACAGATGAGCAAACTGAAGCCCAGAGGCGTTTGCCCATGATCTTCCAGCTATGATGTCCTCCCTTGGCCTTCTGAATTTAAGTCTGCATCCCTCCAGCCCCTCCCCATCTGTCAAGGAGTCCCTGGCTTCTGTACCTGGGCCTGGCTTGTGCTCCAGGTCAGGTGAATGAAGGCAGCTTCAGCAGAGGATGGCAGAGGACATGAGAGACCAGTGGGGAGGGGGCTGGGGAATTTCTATACTCAGAGTTTTAAAATAAAATTGGAGTCCTCAGTAGGGATATATGGGGAGAGCAGTGAATTTAATTTTCCATCTTATTTTTTTTTGCAGCTACAACAAAAGCCTGCTCGCTTGTTGTCCTCAAACTAAGACCGTAAAAAGAGGGTTTGAAACAAAGCATCAAGTACATTAAGCATAAGAGCCCTGGAAACATGTGGATCACATTTGCTCTGCAATGCACACTGGCTTCACTGTTAAGGGGAAACACACTTCACCCAGGGACTCCAGGTTTCAGCCTGCCCAGAACATTGACAGAATCTTCAAGTTGCCCTCATTGGTTTTCCATCTCCCAGGTGCATCCCATCTAATTCTGCTCCAGTCCAGTGCCCTTAGAACCAATGAGGAACAAGGATGGATTGGAAGTGCAGGCTGGCACTGGACCTGCAGACATGTTCCAGAACCTTCTGTGTTCCTGTGAGCAAAGCCTGAACCTGGACAACCCAGGGGCCTTCATGAGCCCTTCTGATTTTGGATTACCCCTAGAAATAGTGGCAGAGGCTGGGCCATGTAACTAAGTCCCACCTTCCCCATGCAGTCTGGGGAAGTGTCTGTATCTGTCTCTCTGTCTTGATCTCTCTCTGTCTGTCTCTCTCTATCTCTATCTGTCTATCTGTCTGTCTCCATCTCTCTCTCTCTCTCTCTCACACACAGAGCAAGAATAGTTACTGTAAAATTAACAGCTCAGAACCAACTTTTAGTAGGTGGGAAGGTTCGTGACCAATGAATTCTAGCCATAATATTTCATTTTTAAAAATTCCTGGGGAAAGTTACAGAAATCAAGTGTGAGTCAGAAAGGAGGGGGTGGCTGACAGAGAGGTTCCAGATCAAGTATGTCAGTGATTATCCATTAGGGTTATTCATCTGTTGGAGGTGGGACATCCACTTGTCTTTTGCAACCCCATTTCCAGACGCTCGGTCAGTCAGTCAGTCAGTCAGCGTACATTTGTTTGGTACTTCACTATGTACTGAGCTAAGTACAGAGGACACAAAGATTTATATCTATCTGTATGTATATGTATATGTACATGTATATGTATATATGTGTATATATATATGTGTGAGTGTGTATATGCGTATGTATGTATACCGTTCTTACCCTCTTGAAGCTCCCATTCAAATTAGAAAGGTGCCCACTAAATAACACAGTACAGACACACACAGACACACACAGAATGGAGGGCAAGTGGCCTCCCAGGGAAGGTCATGCAGATGGTAGGTAAGGCATGGGGAAAGATCTCCTGAAAGACGTGAGATTCGGTCAGAGTCTCAAAGAAAGTCAGGAAAACTTTAAGTCAGTCAGATGGGAGTGTGTGGGGGTGCATTTCAGTCATGAGGGGCAACCAGGAGAGACTGTGCCATGTACAGAGACCAGTAGAAAGAGTACTCAACCTGGAGTCAGGAAGACTCATTTCCCTGAGTTCAAATCAGACACTTCCTAGTTGTGTGTCCCTGGGCAAGTCATGTAACCTTTTTTGCCTCAGTGTCCTTATCTGTAAAATGAGCTAGAGAAGAAAATGGCAAACTGCTCCAGTATCTTTGCCAAGAGAACCCCAAAATGGAGCTGTGAAGAGTCAGAAACAATAATGATTGAACACAACAGCCACAACGACAGAGACTAGCCAGGAGGCCAGTGAGTATATTGAGGAAGTACATGGAAGGACCTTTAGTACATGGAAGAAGGTTGGCAAAGTAGAAGGAAACCTCCAGGTTATGAAGAGCTATAAACAGCATCTTGAATTTCTAAAGGTTGAGTGGGTAACGTCAGATATGCAAGTCTACTTTGAGCTGAAGTCCCCATTCTTTCCCATTCATGTGCTCCCTCCATGTCAGGGGCCCAAAGGACTAAGCTCTTCCCCTCTTTGGGATGCAGAGCTTGACTAAGTTTGGGGTCAGAGGAGCTTTACACCAGGCTTGGAGGAATTCAGAGAGTTCCATGTTAGGGAAGAGACCATAGACTTTACAGTTGAAGCAGAAGATACAGAAAGCAATTATTAAACACTCAGTTTCCCCTTAAACTCTCCCCTCTTCCTAGCTTCTCTGTTACTTTCGAAGATACCACCATCTTCCCATACATCGAGGCTCCAAATCTAAGTGCCATCTACTCCAACGTATTACAGTAAGGGTGAGTCCACCTGGACCCATTGACCCAGCCTGATTGGGGAGGGGTTGGTTGAGGCCTCTTTACCATCCCTTCTATCCTTACCAGCCTATGCCTGGAGCCTGGCCTCACCCCCAGTCAGCTCACCAGGAATGGTGGTGATGGAGGAAAGAGGGAGCAGAGGAGAGGAAAGGTTTGGACCTTCTCCTCCACTCCAGTGATCCCCACAAAGCTACAGGTGGCCTAGTGAACCCCTAGGGAGTATGACTAATTAGCTAAGATAGGAAGCAATCAGCTTATATATCTTGCCTCTCTTTCCCAGCTTTCTGCATTTATCTCCCTCCCTTTCTTCTCCCACTCACCTATTTCTCAAGCAGCAGTCATCAGAATTTAGATCTTATCCCTCAACAGAAGCTGCTCTACTACTTCATTGTCAGAGGGGGGATAACTGCTAGAAAGGACCTTCCAGGGATCCTTACTAAACCTGAGGCCCAGGGACACAAAGTCACTTAACCAAGGCCCCACATGTAGGAAGGAGGTATTGGACCCATGCTTTGAACCCATTGTTCTCTGACTCTCAATCCTGGACAACCAGGTGGCACTGTGGGTAGCATTGAACTTGGAGCCTGAAAGACCTGCCTCAGAAACTGAGGAACTTGGTGACCCTGGGCAAGTCACTTTATGTCTCTAGGCCTCAACTTCTGTGAAATGAGAAGGTTGGAGCTCATGGCCTCTAACTCACTGAGCCTCCTCTCAGGGCCAGAGATGACTCTTGCAGACTAAAAAATGTAAGGAAGATGCAAAGCTAATTCTCAGGGAATCCCTCCATAATGAAGGCACAAATCTAGACAGATAGATACTGATACAGAGACATATCTGTATATATATATATATATATATAGATATATCTATAGATATAGATATAGATAGATAGATAAAATAGATACATAGATGATGGGTAAATGAACAAGCAAACAGATAAATAAATAGATAGGTAAATAAGTAAATGAAGGGATGTCCAAATGAATGTATGTATGTATATATGACCAGCTGGACAGATGAGTGAATGAATGAATAACTATACTCCCTACATGCACATGTTCTGCTTTGGATCTTCTTCTTTCCTTGTGAACCTATCTACCATTACTTCAATTATCAAATCTTTGTTGACCAATCCCAAATGTGTATTCAGCCCTTCTGAATGCCATCAATTGGCCAATGAACAAGCATTTATCACCTGGCTCCCTTGTACCGGGGACTGAGCCCACCACTCGCCTCTTGGACTTCATCTTGGTTTAGGGCTTGGTCTCCTTTCACCTGGATGATTTCAATACCTTCCTACCTGGTCTCTCCATCTCATGTCCCTCCCCCTGCAATCCATCCTTTAAAAACTGCTGCCAAGGTGATTTTCTTAAAGTATGGGTCTGACCACATCATCTGTCCTCACTAGACTCCCAGATGCCTCTGCTACCTGGAGGAGTAAATATAGACTGGTCTTTTTGGCTCTTCAGGCCCAATCCTCACTGCCTGCTTGCTGGGAGCTCACTGGGCACATGTCTCCCCTATAAGCTTCAGCTCAAGGTTCAACTTTTACATGGAACCTTCCAAATCCCTAGGGCCCCTTTGCAAGGGAGCTTGTATTTCATGTGTTTAGATTTTGTGCACTCATAGAAACATGCTGTCTTCCTGGTAGAATGTAAACTCCTGGGCTAAGGTCTGCTTCACTTCAGCTTCTAGAATAGGTCTTGGTACACAGTCGGTACTTAATACATGCTTATTAATCGATTGCATTATCACTGGACTGCCTGGCTCAAGTCTCTCCCCACTCCAGTGCATCCTCCATTCAGCCATGAAAGTGATTTTCTAAAACTGTAGGTTTCATCATGTCACCCCCTCCCCCCTCAAAAAAACTCCAGACACTCCCTGTGGCCTCCAGGAGAAAACACAAAATGCTCCGTTTGGCTTTCAAAGCCCTTCACAACCCAGTTCCCTCCCCCCTTCACTTTCTTCTTACACCTTGCACTTCTCTCCCATCCACACATATCCACACACACACTCCTTCATCCGACGACACTGGCCTCCTGCATAGTCCATGGATAAGACTCTCCATCTCTAGGATCCAGGTATTACCTCTGGCTGGCCCTCATGCCTGGACCACTCTCCCTCCTCCACTTTCATTGTTGACCTCACTGGCTTCCTTTCAGTCCAACTAAAATCCCACTGCTTGCAGGAAGACTTCCCCAACCCTTCTGAACTCCAGTGCCTTCCTTCTATTTGCTATTTACCATCTATCCTCTCTATAACTTGATTTGAATATATTTGTTTGCTGGCTGTTTCCCCATTAGGCTGGAGCTCCTTCAGGGCAGGGACTGTCTTTTGTCTCTTTTTGTATCCCCAGGACTTAGCACAGGGCCTGACTCATATTAATCACTTAACAAATGTTGTTTATTATTTGAATAGGGAGACTTGAGCTTGAGTTTCAAATCCTGGCTCTGCCACTTCTCTGTCTGTATTAGCCTGGTCAAGTCATTTCTGATTTCTAAGCCTCAATTACCCACTTTCTAAAAAGAGAGGTTTGACATTGACTGTTAATAGTAGCTAGCCTTTCTATGGCATATCACTGTTTGCAAAACCCTCTACATGTATTGTTTTGTTTAATCCTCACAACAGTCCTCAGAGGCAGGTGCTATCATCATCTCCACTTTACATATGAGGAAACCGAGGCAAAGAGAGGCTGGGGAACGTGGCCAGGGTTACATAGATAGTGATTGTCTGAGTCAGGATTCAAAGTCGGATGTTCCAGACCCCAGGTCCAGTCCTCAGAGTTCCAGCATTCCACATTCTATGTTCCTAGGTCCCTTCTAGCTGTGACCTTCTATGCTTTATGATTTCATGATTTTTCCCTTTTTGTTCTCATCTGGGGTGATAAGGATATCCCGCTGTTTGCTTGTGAGTATGAGAGAAGTCCTTATTCCATTTTCACATATGGCTTCCTTGGTCTCCCAAGGTCTGTCGGCATCATGATATGGGTAGGTTCTACCCCAGCGTAGCCTGTTCTGTGTGGATTGTGGACCCCAATAGTTAGAAAATCTTTCAAAGGGACGAAGGTGGGGCATGACAGTTGTCGGGGTCTGCTTGGTCCTTATACTTTACATTGGGGCTGAACAGATTCCTGGCAACGACTCCCCTTCCCAGTTGTTCTTGCTTCCTATGATCAATGACGAACAATAAGTAGCATAATGGGAAAGGCAGGGGTTCTCTAGGGTCGTAAGATCTTTGATTGTAGAACCAGACATCTGGAGCTGGAAGAGGTTATAGAAGCAATTAGAACAACACATTCCTCATTTTTCAATTGGGGAAACTGAGACAAGAGAAAGTAAGTGGCTTGTCTGAAGTCATACAATAAAGATGTGCCAAGTCTAGGATTTCCTGTGACTCTCAAGTTTAGGGCTATTTCCACTGTACCAAGATTTCCATTGTAGGTCAGATTTTGTTTTCTTGCATGACACAGTTACCTTTGCTGACTTCAGTCTCTTCTTTAAAGACTGGACTTTGATCTTTTTCTGTGACTGCTTACTTGTGACTGTGGGAACATATCTGTGCCCCAGCTCCCCCATCAGCGGAACTGAGATGTCAGTATTGATCCAGCCTACTTCGTGTGGCTATTTGAGTCTTTTCAACTCAGCTCAGTTTAATGTACTTCATCATAGACTTCCTAAGTGCCTACTGTGTGCAAAATAGCCAAGTACAAAGACAGCTGGCCTTCATGTTGAGACCTTGGTCTGCGTACCGCCTGAGACACATGCCAGTTGTGTGATGCTCAGTGAGGCAGGAAATTCTCTAAGACTAAGCATGGCAGAGATGGGGCATGTCTGCACTGGTAGAGGCTCACCTGTGGCACGTGCCCCCTGACCTAAGATGCTGCACTAAGGAAAGCAAAAGTCTGGCTTCTTTAAGAGAGAAGGAGAAGTCCCTGCTCTCAGGGTCCATACCTACTATTGGCAGGATAACCTGTATACGTACAAAAATATTCATGGAATACTATGAGGGAACATCAAGAAAGAGAAGGCTAATAATCAGGCAGGGAGAAAATCAGAAAAGGCTTGGTACAGGGGGGACTGTGCTTCGGACAAAGCTGGGGATTCCATGAGGCAGCAGCACAGAGGGAATACCCTGCAACATGGTGAAGGGCCTGTTCAAAGGCACTGGAGAGGGAGATGGGATTCTGTGCACAGGCTGGGGGCACTTTCTAGCAAGAGATCAAGATGAAAAAATATTGCAGAGGAAGTGCGAGTCAGGCAGGGGAAGAGTTTCAGGTAGCATCCCAAAACAAAATTGCAGATTAAAACACACACACACACACACACACACACACACACACACACACACACATCAGTCTTATCTGAGTTTTCGAAAGTGCCATGGGAACGAGCTGTTCCCATGATTACTCTTCCCCCTGAAATATCGATGAGCTTGTGTTGGTAGCTCAGACTGCAGGCGCCTTGCAAAACCATTTTATTATGGAATGATTTAATGCTGAGAGAAGAAGATGCTTGGAGCTGGGTCTGAGAAGCCTCTCCACTGAGGATGACTCAGTCCCCTCTTCAGGTGAGGGAAGCCCAGTGTGATAGCAGCTTATTTGGGGAATCGTGAGGCTGCGTTAATCACTGATGTGCCTATTTTAAGAGACAGAAGAGGCCAGGAAAGAAAAGGATTCGCCTGGAGGGTGATCCAAAGCCATGATTCCCCACTGCTGTTTAGAATCAGCCATCCCAGCCCTTCCTCTGGAACACAGGAGAGCATGGGTGGGACACAGGCTTCAGCAATGTATCTTATCACATCCCTGCTAAGTCTTTGATCCATCACATGTTGTCAGTGGGATTTTGATTTTGGGGAGATACTGAATGGTGTCTGTTCCTTGATTCCTTCAGATGAGGTAGTCAATGACTCTTGGTTCTCATGTTCCAAGGTCCCAGTGAGCTTTCGTATTCTTCATTCTAGGTTCTGAGGTTCTTTAAAATAAGCTTAAGGCCTAAGGAAGCTAATATTGGTCCTGGAGTCAGGAAGACCTAGGTTCCAATATGACCTCAGACAGTTCCTAGTTTGCAGACTTGGACTAGATACTTAACCACTGTCTGCCTTGGTTTCCTCAATTGTAAAATAGGGATCATAGCACCTATAACCCAGGGTTTTTGTGAGGATCAAATGAGGTATTTATAAAGAGTCTGGTGCATAATAGGCACTTAGTAAAGGCCTGTTCCCTCTTGGCCCTGACATTCTATGTTCTGTGTTCTAAAGTTCATTCCAGTTCTAGAATTCTTCCTTCTAAAGTCATTCCTAGTTCTGAGGTTCCTTTCCTAGTGTTCCTTGTCAATCCTGGGAACCTGCTAGTCACACTCCCCTGGGTACTTCCTCTTTCTCATTGCCCTCCTTCCAAGGGTGGCTCCAGATGGGTAGGCTGGCTTGGGCTGAGTAGAGCAGGAGAATCACCTTGTTGCCTCTGTCCCTACCTCTCTTAAGACAGCCTGAGATTGCATTTGCTTTTTTCCTTTTCATCTATATTTAGCCTATTTGGCTTTTTTTCCAATAAACTACAAACCCGCCTCATCTTGTCCTGGGTAGCTCAGTGGATAGAGCACTGAACTCTGAGTCAGGAAGACTTGAGTTCGAATCCAGCCTCAGACACTTACCAGCTGTGTGACCCTGGGCAAGTCACTTCACCCTGTTTGCCTCAGTTTTCTCATCTGTAAAATGAGCTAAAGAAGCAAATGGCAATCCAATCCAGTATGTCTGCCAAGAAAACCCCAAATGGGGTCATGGAGAGTCAGAAACAGCTGAACAACAACAACAGCCTCTGAGATTCTCTCCTATTGATCCTATACATGCATACATATATATGTACGTACACATAGGTGCACACATTCACACACATACATTTTGTGTGCGTGTGTGTAAAATCTCGTTGGTAGATGGCCATTTGCAGGGTGTCTCTCTCCATTAGAGTGGGAACACCTTTAGGGCAGAGCCTATATTGGCTTCTCTTCATAGCCCCAGCACTCTACACAGCTCCTGGCACATAGTGAGCACTTAATAAATGCTCGTTGACTTGTTGAATCAACACCAACTGTTTGAAAGACTTATTCTGTTTAGCCCCAGAGAAATCACCAGGATTATGAGTGGGAGTTACGGGGAGGCCCGTTTAGCATTGGTGCTAGGAAAGACTTCTTAACAACAAGACAAGACAATCTTAAAATGATGATGAGTATGGGATATGATGGAGGTCCTTAAACGGAGGCTGGATGATTGCTTGCTAAGTGTATTGGAGAAGGGTTCTTTGAAATTTATGGGTAAGACATATGTTTTCCTGAGCTGCCATCCAATTCTGAAATCTTGTGACTTTGGAGATCTTCTCTAAGGCAGTTCAGGTAAGTTCAGTTCCTAGAGTCAGGCATGTAGTGTAATGGGTAGAAGGCTAGACTCACTCAGGACTTCCTGAGTCTCAATCCTGCTTCAGACACTTTCTACCTCTGTGACCCCAAGAAAGCTGCTTGACTGTTTCCTACCTCAGTTTCTATGTCTGTAAAAAGGGATGATGATAGCTTCTACCTCCCAGGGTTGTTGTGAGGACCAACTTAGATAACACATGAAAAGTGCTTTGCAAATATTAAAATTCTATGAAAACGTAAGCCATTGTTATTGCTGTTATTAATTCAATTCAATTGAAACAAAAAGGATTTTTAAAATCTCTTCTATATTTTAGGTACTTTCATTGCCAGAGATTCAGACAGAAATGAAAATTGTCCCTGTGATCAAGGAAATTGCATTCCAGTGGGGGAGAGGAGGGATGACATTGATATACAGACAGACAGACAGACCAATAGATAGATAGATAGACAAATAGATAGATGAACATAGACATATAGACATGAACTGATATATGGATAGACAGATAACTAGACAGATGATAGACAGACAGATAGGGAGATGGGCACAGACAGATAGATGGACAGATAGATAGCTAGTTAGCTAGACAGATGGACAAAGACAGATAGATGGATAGATTAGATAGATAGAAATATATACAGATAAATAGATAAACAGGTAGACCAACAGACAGAAAAGACAAATGAATTAAAAGACCGAGAAACAGAGATAAAGATAAAACATTTATTAAGGAAGGAAACTGCAGGAAGACCCTAATCATCCAGAGAATATGAAATATACATGAATAACAGAAGTATGACCTTTCTTAGGACTTTCAGTCTGAACTCAATTTTAAAAAGAAGATGAGTGGCACAGAATATTATTATTATCATCATGATGACAACGACAATGATGATGAGGAGGATGATTACTGGCCTGGCCTATAGTAGGTTCTTAATAAGTCCGGGCTGACTAATTTGTTGAGACAAATTCAAGAGCCTAGAGTGAGTCCAAAGGAAAAGGGCGAAGGCTTAGCCCCCAGTGGTGGTGGGAAGCAGGAGGTGGATCTGAGAGGATACTCAGAGGGAAGACCCAAGGGAATGAGGGAGTGGGTTGGTGAAAGGTCCAGTAAATGACAGAAAGGAAGAGTCAAGACAGATATCTCAGAGGTGCCCACTGTAGGCAGTGCTGCTGACTGCTATACTGGAGAGCTGAAGAAAGCTGTGCTGTTGGGCCAACTGTTGAGACAGGGCAACATTACCTGGTGTTGATGGATGAGGGCTCAAGAATCTGGTCCCCTGTAGAGGGGTAGGATGTGATCCAACAACCTAGCAGAATAGGTTGTGTCTGCTGCCAAGGTCCTGAGGGAGCTGGTGAGGTGACCCCAGGCCAAGCCTGGGAATTATCTAATGCATCCCCAGTGGTGTAGAGCTCTTTATCTCTATTTTTGAAAGGACCCTGACTGCCCACACGGTTGAAAAAACAGGAAATGGCTTCGATTCAGTTTGATAGATACCATCTGTGTCCCTGAAGGGGCTGGGGAGCCCTGCTCTTAGCCCCATGTTGAGGCCAGGGCCCTGGGCTATGACACAGAACAGACAGTGTCCCAGCACAGGACTAGCCTTTGAAAGCTAGAAGACGCAGAAGGAGGGAAGCTGGCTTCCCCTCCTCTCCTGCTTCTTTCCCGAGCTAGGGACACTGTGTTTGTCACTCAGTTCTGCCAGTCTCCAGCTGTCTGTCTAGACAAGGCTCAGATGGGCTGCCAGGGAGGCTCCATGCTGGCATGGCTGGGCCCACAATGAGGAACTGAACACTGTGTGAGGAGCCCACATGCTGGGCTGGCCATTTGGTAGCAGAGACAACAGAACTACAGAGTGGCACGTGGGTGAGGAAGAGTGGGGGAAGGGCCCTTCGCTTCTTGATAGCCTCCCAACTCTGCAGTGGAGCCTTCACAATGCCTCCAGGCCCCACAAAACCCATTCATCCCAGCCATGGTCTTATTGGCCAACATCCTTTGGGTCCCTGGTACATCACAAACCTTAATCTTGGGATCCACATGACCAGTATGAGAAAAACCATCATCTGAATCCCCTAAGAAGAGATGCCCCCACAAAGCCCAGGATTACTCAAGGAGCATGGGACCCCATTGCCAATGCATTCTTTGTCTGAGCTGGAAGGGCCCTTAGAACGTGGAACGCCAGAGATAGGAGGGAGCTTGGACAAGAGAATATAGGATAGCTTGGAGGGACCTTAAAATATAGATAAGAGAACACCAGACAAGACAGTTAACTCCAAAATAAAACCAAATTTGGTGTTTATTGAAAAGTTGCAACATTTTGAAAAAAACTGTATCCACATCTAAATATATATTTCACAGTCTAAGGTATGTATATATAATATCACACACACACACACACACACACACACACACACACACACACACACATCTTAGATTATGGAACACAGAAGACCAGATCTGGAAGAGACATCGCAACACCGAGCAGAGAAGGCCGGAGTTGAGAAAGCCCTCAGAAGCTGAACTTAACATCGACGTAGAACTTTAAAGTTAGCAAAGCACTTTCTATGTTATTTCATTTGGCCTTGTGACAACCCTGGCAGTTTGGTGCTATTATCATTCCCTTTTTACAGAGGAGGAGACTAAGACTGAGAAAAGATAAGTGACTTCTCCAAAATCATTCAGCTAATAAGTGTCTGAGGCAGAATTTGAATTCATGTCTTCCTGACTGCATGTCGGGCACTTTCTCTACCATAGTACCCAGCTGCCCTATCACATGGGATGTGGAACCTTTGAAAAAGAGTGCAGTCAGAGCTGTGCAGGGATCTTCATAGGGTCATGGGGTTCAGAACTGGAAAGGAACATTAAAAATCATTAATTCCTGTCCCCACCATCTTTCAGAGGAGGACCAGGAAAGTGAGGCCTCAGAAAGGGCATCACACACCAAGTGAAAGGCAGAGATTGGCATTAGAAACCAGGATTCTTGGATCCCAGTGCTATTGAAACACTAGGGGTCTATGAGTAGGGAATGAACAGCCACATGCTATGTGCATCATGGTGGGGATTAGGGGAGGGGTATGGGGGGTAGCAGGAAGTCCCAACGGCTGTTGATATTCCAGTTCAGAAATTCTACATTTCCACGACTCTGGAGACCTTCACTTCAATTCAATTTGAATTAATTCAGTTCTGATTTGGTCTCACCCAACTGTCTTTACATCAGAAAGGGCACAGGAAGAAGAGGCAGCAGGCCCCAAGCCTTTGGGCTAGAGTGGGGGCCACAGACTCAGGACAGACCTGTGTGACACCTTGCCCCTGCTACATGCTGGGTGCCCCTTGGTAAACCACTTCCCTTTCTCATCTAGAAAAGGGGGGTGATAACAGCATCACCTCTCAGGGTTATGGAGAGCACCAAGTGAGATGCCATTGGGTGTTTGTTGTAGCTGGGGCTGCTCAGTCCCGACTTAGCACAGTTTCATTTAGGAGTCCATACAAGCATACTTTTTTCCTGGGCTGTTGGCCCTGGGGGAAATGAGTATACTTGTTGCATGGTTAACAGGCTGGTTTCCATTAATCAGTCAACAAAACAAATGAACCAAGGCTTATTACCAGAATACCATGTGCCAGGCACAGTCCTACACACCACAGAGACAGGAAAAGACAAAGCTAGCCCCTGCCATCATGAAGCTCCTACCCTAGTCAGTCAATAAACATTTCTCACACTAACTATGTGCCAGGCACTGGGCTAAGCTCCATCTCTACCCTCAAGGATCTGATGAGGGAACAATACACACTAAAATCTGAAAGGGATGAAAGTGTGTGGGGAATGGGGAAGAACGTACCCAGCAAGGGGAGATGGCCTCCAGTCCAAAGAGAGTCAACTCTCATAGGAAAAGCAGCCTCGACATCCTTCAGGGTTTACCCCCTGCATGGGGCAGAAGGGATGGCGTTGGCCTTTGGGGGCACTGAGAAAGACTTGCAGGATGTCTTGTGGATGCTGGACCTTGGAGGAAGCCAGGAAGACTGATCGACAGAGGTGAGGAGGAAGAATGCTCTGGGCAATGGTGGGGAGGTAGCAAGCAGAGCTGTAGCCCTAGGACATAGAGTGTGTTCAGGGAAAGGAAAGATGGGCAAGAAGATTGGTAAGGTAGTGATGAGGGATGGAAAGATGCGGGAACCTCAAGACCGGAGTTCCCTGGGTGGGCCTTCCTGGAAGAATTCATGGACTCAAGCATTCTTGAAGTCAAGAAGATAAAGATTTATTATGTGGGCAAGAGTTCTTAGGCAACTTGCAACCTTAGAGCCTTATAGCTAAAGTTTATATAGGATATCCTATAGTAAAATGTGTGCCAAATACATTAAGTAGGTGATTCAGGGTGGGATTAGGGAGCATTTAGGAGTAGTTCGTTCCTAAACTATGCAGGTATTTTACTCAGACTTCATTGGGAAATAGCCCAAGGTGGGGGGGGGGCGGGCTACATGGGGGTGTAGTTTTATGTCTACAGCATCACTAAATCAACTAATGGTCAGGGCTGACTGAGACATCCCCAGGCTGCTCTCCTCAATGTCTTGTCAGATGAGATGAACATAAGGGAGCACACTTAAGTCTAAGTTAGGATGCAGATGATTAGTCAGTGAGCAGTGAATGCCATTCTAACCCAGTACACAGCTGGGTCAAGTTAATAAATTCTGTAAGTTCAGCTGGCTACTGTATCAGAAAGAGAGATCAAGGGCAGGCTATTCTTGGGCTGGGGAGAAACTGCCCAGGACTGTGTCTTGAGGCCGGGGAGAAATGTGATTTTAGAATTGGGGTTCAAGCACAGGAACCCAAGCACCCCATCAGTAGGCTGGGGCCAGATTGTGAGGAGCTCTCAGTGACAAGACACTGTTTATGTTTGATCCTGGAGGTAATAGAGAGCCACAGAGTTTATGGCAGGGCATGGTGAGAGCTGAGGTCTAGGAGGAGAAGATGGCTTAGGTTGGGGAATTACTAAGGTAGGGAGATCAGTCAGGAGACGATTGTAGGAGTCTAGTGAGAGGAGATGAGTGAGTGAGAGAGCAGAACATGGGATGGATTTGAGAGATACTGCAGATGTGGCAGCTGATTGGACATGAGGCGTGACTGAGGCAGGAAATGGGGCTGACCCTAAGTGCATGCCAGAGGACTGTGATGGTCCCCACAGAACTGGGGAAGATCAGAAGGGCTGGGTTTTAACAGAAAGTGAAGTGAGCTTTAGCAGGAGAGAAACCAGCAGGAAGACAGGGTGGCTGAGCATACATCCTAAAAGCAAGGAAGAAACATGGAACAGCGAAGACCACTCGGGCTGGGGGTAGGGGTTTGGGGGGAGGGAGACATCGGCACAGAATCGCGGAGAGAGGAGCAATCTGGCCAGTCTTCTCTAGCTCCTAGTTCTGCAGAGAAGGAGACTGAAGGTGGTACTACATTGTAACCCTTAGGGGTCTACAGAAATACAATTTCTGGTCCTCATCAGTGTGACTTGTCCAAGGTCCTACATTCATGAACTGCAGCCCTAGGATCCAAATCTCACCTTCTGCCCCCGAGTCAGCTCCGGCTCTTAGCCCAAGCCTAGCATCCCCTAGTGGAGGGGGAGCACTATCTAGTCCCCTTGGAGCAAAAGCCTTTTTGCTTCTAAAAATGGAACTAGGGAAGTTTGCATTCAGCATAAGCTCAAGGTGGGTCTTGCATCAGTGAAGAAAACACTCTTTGGTGATGCTTTCTTTGTGTTTTTTCCTGTGAATATCATATGGTTAACACCATCTGACATTCACAGGGGCTGAGGATCGGGGGCCCTTCTGCATACTCAAAGCAATCAAGGAACTCTGAATAAATGTGCTTCAAGGTCCAGCTGATCCTCAGCATGGATTGTGTTATCCCTGCCTGTCATGGCAAGGCGGACAGGGTGTGATACCTGCACAGGGAAGTCTTAGCTCCTCATTTTGAGAGACAGCATGTCTGGTGAACTTAATGTGGAGTTAAGAAGGAAGGGAGGGAGGGAGAAAGGGAGGGAGGGAGGATGCCAAAGCCTTTGAATATCCCAAGAGTTTTTATTTGCTCATTGAAGTGCTACAGACCTGCTGGAATTGGGGGTCGACAATAATAAAGAATAACTGGTGTTCTGATGGTGCTTCCCAATTTACAAAGTATACTTCCCTCACAAGAACACCCTCAGCTGAGTAGACAAGTACTGATGACTTTTTGCAGATGAGGAGACAGAGGTTCTTGGAAGGGAAGTGACTTGCTTAAGACCTCACAACTCTTAGGGGGCTGGCCTGGGGTAAAATCACAGAGAGAATAATAAAAATAAGTTCCATCTTATGGGGCCTTTCATTTGACAACGTGTTTTGTGAGGTTCAAAGAGGATGGTTGGAGGCTATGGATACAAGGTCCTTGGAGAGACCTTTCTAGGCTCTGCTCATGGCCACTGATAGCTCCAAGCCTTCCCTTGGCTTCTGCTGCCTATGGGACTCTTCCTGACCTGTCTCCCATTCCCACTCTTGCTTCTAGTTTCTTCTTCTTACATGTGCTCTTAGCCTGATAATGACTCTCCTGAGGTCTCCTGACTCTGAGTACAGCTCTCCCCTCCCAGTTCTCTGCCAGGAAAGCGTGGATTGGGTTCCTCCTGTGCTTTCCCTACAACGACAAATGCTTTGTCTCTGCGAACACTGCCACACACCTTGTGATGGACTCATGTCACACCACAGATGTGTGTGTGTATATGTGTGTGTGTGTTTGTGTGTGTGTGTGTGTGTGTGTGTGTGTGTGTAAATGAGGCTTTGATTGAGAGCGAGATATTGTAGTGCAGAGTTCTAGACAAAGGACCAGGGAGATCTGAATTCAAATTCTACCCTCTCTGTTCCTGGCTGTGGGTCCTAGAGTGTGTCACTTAACATCTCTGGGCCTCAGTTTCCATATTTATAAAATGGGGGCATCAGACTCCCTGGCCTCTCATTGATGGCCCTATAGACTGGAAGCCTCCGAGGGCCCTGCAGATGGAAAGCTGGAATCCTGAAGGTCTTTTGAGGCCAAGCACCACCCATCCCCTTGAGAATGAATAGGAGCTGTTACTGGACTCACCTGAGTCTTGACCTCTCACCTGTAAATGGGCCAATGGCCCTTTCTCTGGCCCCTTCATAGGAGTTCATGAGGAAGATGCTCCACAAGTGCTGGCAGTGCAAACCAAGGGGGCTTCTCACTCTAATGGCACTGGCTTGAGGGGCTGTGAGTACATCAGCTGGGGAGATATGTCCCACCCACCTGGGCACCTGGTGCTAATGGACAAGGAGACATGGCTTGAGAGCCACGAAATAATTGTGCAGGTTAGACCAACCAGTCAGTGTCAGGTCAGGCATGTTTGTGTGTGTGTTTGTGTTTTCATGTATGTTTTGTGTAAGTGTATGTGTGTGCATACATATGCTGTGGGTGTTTGTAGACATATATGTTTTGTGTGTGTTTTCATGTGTTCGTGTAAATATGTTTGCATATGTTTATGTGTGTTTGCACATGTATTTATCTGTGTGTGTTTCTTATGTGCATGTGTGTGCATTTATATATGTATATGCATGGGGTTTTATACTTATGTGTATGTTTACAGATGTTTGTGTACAGATGTGTTTTCATGTCTGTTTTGTGTATAGATATGTTTGTGCGTACTTGTGTATTTATGTCTGTGTGTATCTGTATGTGCATGTATGTGTTTGTGTGTTTGTGTGCATTTGTGTATATGTGTGTGCGTTGGTTTATGTGTATGTGTTTTCATGTATGTGTGTGATTTTTTGTGCACATGTGTTATGTGTGTTTGTGTACATGTATATAAGTGTGTTTTGTGTATTTGTGTGCTTGTGTGGGGAAGGGCAGCAGGTAGACAGTGGGAGCCGTGAGAATTCCTGAGGAGGAGCGTGCCACTCTCTACACACTACTCTGGAGTCTACTTGTCTCCCAGACCTCCTGGGGATAGACAGCTTTGCCAGGGGAGAGCATGTCTGTCACATGGAGGCCTCTGCAGAGAAAGTCCCGGTTTATCCTTGCCTGGGCATACGAGTCCTCAGGACACTAGAATCTTGCTGAGGGTCTCAGGGCTTCTGAAGCTCAGAGGCAGGACTGTGCCCAGTCCTTCCCACAGCCATGCCCTGAGCTTTCCCTGCCACCTTTGCTACCTCTGGGTGGCCTGGGGGGATGGCATGGTGGCACAAATCTTGGAGTGGCAGGAGGGTGGAGTGTGCAAGCTTGGAGTTCATTTTTCAGTCCCTCCTCCTTCTCTGAGGTCCCACCCAAGGCTGCCTCTTCCAGGAAGGCTCCCCTGTTCTGACTACAAATACTGACCTCATGTAGATCTGATGTTTGTTTCATCTCAAGGGTTAGCCACCTAGGAGGAAGGCTCCCTTCTTAGCTAATCAGCTCCAGGAGGGCAGGGAAAGGGTCTCTCCCCACCTTGGTCTCCCCGACCCTGGGGCCTAGCACTAGTTCTTCCCATCATAGGTGCTTAGTGTGGTTTGGCTGAAAGGACAGAGATGATATGAACTGATGAACGGCCTCCACTGAGAGGCAGCCTGGCCTCCAGGGCTCTCCTTCTTCAGGGCCTCAACAGGCCTCAGGAGGAGTCACCGAGGCACTCACATGTCAGCTCTATTGTCTCCGTTTGGGAACTTTTGGATGCTCCATTAGGGTGTGGTACAAGACTTCAGTGGTGAGGGTCCCCCTCCAGGCGGCCTCCCCAGGTGAGAGGCAGGGCCCCAGGAAGCCCTGCCAGGCTCCCCTCCCTCTTGGCAGTCTGCCCCCTGGGCTGACTTCCCTTTGACAGGAAGTTCTGCTCTGAGTCACTGCTCCTGGGCCCCTGGGTTTCAGCTTGCCTCTGCCTGCTGCTGGTGGAAGAATGAGTCATCCCTTTCCAGCCCCCCTCCACAGGGGAGCAGGAGCTGGCCTGCTCCACTCTGACACACGGGGGAAGCTTACACCGGCCTTGGGAGTGGCGCGACACCAGCAAACGAAAGCAAGACCCACCACCCTCCAGCAGGGCATGAGCTGGCACAGCTGGAAAGCTGCTTGGGAAGCACCATGCAACTCTCCGTGGGTCAGATGAGACCTGGGGGAAAGGGGCAGACCCAGTCTGGCAGGCAGGATGTTCTGTTGGAGGAGAATCAGGCAGAAGCATAGGTCAAGAGAAGGCCAAGTGGAAAGAGCTGAGATCAGGGCCCCAGGGGCCTGGCTTCAGATCCTGCCTCATGTCCTGGGCCGCTCCTTTCTAGCAGGGTGATTCTAGGTGGGGCTGCTCCAGAGAGAGAGGCTTTGCTTTCCTCCTGGATAAAGGCAGCTCACACTGATGTTTACAAAGTGCCGCACAGACAGTCAGTTCACATGATCCCGAGAAGAGCCCAGACAGCTAAGAATTATAGTTATTATCATCCCTATTTTCAGATGAGAAAGACTGAGATTCAGAAAGTTGAACAAGCAGCCCATGGCTATCCCTTCATTCAACAAGAATTTATTAAATGACTATTATATTAGGCAAGAGACAGTATGGTGCAGTAGTTAGAAATGGTGTGTGTGTGGGGAGAGAGAGAGAGAGAGAGAGAGAGAGAGAGAGAGAGAGAGAGAGAGAGAGAGAGAGACAGAGAGAGAGAGAGACAGAGAGAGAGAGACAGAGAGAGAGAGAGAGAGAGAGAGAGAGACAGAGAGACAGAGAGACAGAGAGAGAGAGAGAGACAGAGAGACAGAGAGAGAGAGACAGAGAGAGACAGAGAGAGAGAGAGAGAGAAAGAGAGAGAGAGACAGAGAGACAGAGAGAGAGAGAGAGAGAGAGAGAAAGAGAGAGAGAGAGGAGAGAGACAGAGAGACAGAGAGAGAGAGAGAGAGACAGAGAGAGAGAGAGAGAAAGAGAGAGAGAGAGACAGAGAGAGAGAGAGACAGAGAGACAGAGAGAGAGACAGAGAGAGAGAGAGAGAAAGAGAGAGAGAGAGAGACAGAGAGAGAGAGAGAGAGAGAAAGAGAGAGAGAGAGACAGAGAGACAGAGAGAGAGAGAGAGAGAGACAGAGAGAGAGAGAGAGAAAGAGAGAGAGAGAGAGACAGAGAGAGAGAGAGAGAGAGAGAGACAGAGAGACAGAGAGAGAGAGAGAGAGACAGAGAGAGAGAGACAGAGAGAGAGAGAGAAAGAGAGAGAGAGACAGAGAGAGAGAGAGA